>NC_056741.1:712664321-712891821 GCF_019279795.1 Protopterus annectens
GCGTTGGCTTAGTTCTTAGAATACTTTTTGCTACTTTATGAATAAAATACTTTTTGCTACTTTATGAATAAAATAATCTGTATGATTATTGTTATTCTCCTTAAGGATCTGCATCCAAAAATTGCAGTCCCTCTGTTTCATGAGCTTCCCCATTTCGTCATCATCCCTTTCCACTTTTAAGTTTTTGCTTGTGCTATGTACAGGAGCCTTAACTGTGAATCTCTGAAATACCCCTTCAAATCGACTAATCCCAAACTGGCTTGTTCTACTGGAAAAGTCAGCTTATTCCACTTGACTCCTGCTGTCTTCCCCTCAAAGTTAAAATCATTCAGCTCTTTTTAACGGCTATCCACGACTTCTCTGTGCATAAAACTAAAGGGACTAAATGCATTTTAACTGCTTGCATCTTGCTATCCACACTCCTATAACAGAGCTTCCAATTTCTCAGTTTACTATCTTGTGTTTACTCTCTTCCTATGTATCCTAAGCTGCCATACCAGAACCCCTTTTAATCCATACTCCTAAGTACTTCATTTTTATCATGTCCCCATGAATATGGATATTGCTGAACCAATTTGTGTGTGGATACATAATGTACAGCTATTGCTTTTGTTTTAGCTTCATTAAATTTTGTATCACAAAATTATTTTAAACTGCCTCAAAATGTTCCACAACACTGAAATGTCCTTTTCTGTTTTTTATCAGATATAAAATGATATCATCTACAATTAGGGCCAGATTTTCTTGACTACCATACCAATTATATCCTTGAATTTCTGAGTCCCTTATTTTAATTGCCAATGGTTCTAAATATAATGCAAATAACAAAGGGGAAAGAGGACACCCCTACCTGGTTCCTCTGTTCAAACAGAAATTATCAGAGAGGAACCCACCCACTCAATTTTCGCCTTCAATCTCTCATATATCCTCCTACTCAACCTTATATTTTTTATCAGGGAATCAAAATTCTTCCATCGCCCTGCTCATAAACTTCCAGCTTACTCTGTCAAATGTTTTCTCTGCGTCAAAGCCCCCCAACAACAGTTGCAATTTCTTAAGTGTTGCTTCCCTCTGGATCATCAGTGTTCTATTAATGTTGTCAAATGTTTGCCTCCCCTCCACAAAACCACACTGATCCATAGCTATCAATTTTGGCACCACCTTTGCCATTCTTTTAATGATTACAGACATAAGCACTTTTTAATCATGGTTTAGAATTGAAATGGGCCTGTACGAAGTGGATCTGATGGGTCTTTACCCTTTTTTTGTATTACAGCCACCATGGTTTTCTTCAAGGATGTTGGTGCTTCTCCTCTTTTTAAAATACTGTTAAACAAAACCTTCCAGGTCTTTATCAGTTTTTACCCTCCTAGCTTCCAAACTTACACAGGAATGCCATCTATTCCTGGGGACTTTCTCATCTCCTCCTATCCTAATTCTTGGTAATTGAACCTCATCTACCACTAACCTTGGCATATTTAATTCTTCCACAAACATTTCTATTTGTACCTTTTCTTGATTTCTTTGTTTCTCTGATTTATACAGACTTTCACAAAATGTCTGAAATATTTCTAGCACCGCTAAAGGATCTCTTATCTTCCTTGTTATAGGCTCCCTAAGCTTGGCAATAACCCTTTCTACTTTTTGTCACCTGAGTCGTTGTGCTAAAAGTTTTTGTGCACTAACATCATCATCAAAAAAACAGTTGCTTAACAGCAATCTAAACTCATGCACATTATCAAGGCAATCCCTTATTTTCTGTTTAGCATTCTGCAATTTCTCCTCTTCTTGTTCTGTGCGATTCCCTCTCTTCTGCAATACTTTGACATTTGTCAGTTCCTCTAAATAATTATTGTTACTTTTTAATCATCTCTCTTTCTTTGATTTCCACCCTATTTTTAAACTCCACTTTAATTTTATCCCACTCTCTAACTTTATTTTCAGAAGAAATTTCTATTTTCTCTAATAACTCCCAAATAATTTCCACTACACATTCCTTAAATTGCTCTTTTCAACAGACAGGTGGGAAAGCACTACTGCCTCATTTTTATTTCATTACCCTTTGTTTTTATTTTAGTTATTATTGGCACATGATCTGAAATCATTATTGGAAGGATATCAAAACTTTCAAATAAATGCACGTTTCTGTGAAATTTAAGTTCTGTCTAGCCTAGCCCAGTTTTTGTATCTTGGGGAATAATATGTACATTGACTTCAAGCTCCTATTACTGAATCTACATCTTCCATGCCAAATATTTTCATTTTTTTTTTCAAAAATCTACCCTCCTTTGTTATATTTTCCCTTTTGGAACCCCCAGCAAATTTTAACTGCTGCAAATTAAATTCCAGTCCCCACCTATAAGTAATATTCCCTGCTGAAAACTGAATTTCTAACAGTATTTTCTTTAGCTTCATTACAGCAGTTTTAGGTGGAATATAAACACATGCCAGAGTAATTCTCTTCCCTTGCCAATAGCTTCTTAGTACTACAAATCTACCATTATCTTTTTTAATCCTCTTCCATCACTACTGGAGCTCCTCTTGCAATTAATGCAAGTATTCCTTTTCTCCTTTGTCCCAGGTATTCCACTGAATAACTGTCCTGAAAACCTTTTTTCCTCAAATTCACATGTTCAGTTCTTTCCAAACATGTCTCTTGTAGCATAGCTATTTGCACTGAAAAATTTTAATATAGTCCCCTACTTTTCTTTTTTGCATATATCTGTGAGACCATTTACATTTAAAAATGATACAGAGAGTGCCATTATGCTCAAATGTCATTATTCCCACCTTTTATGTGCAACAGCTTTTTTATGTCTAGCTCCAGATTTTGTGTTAGAGGGATACACTAATGTTTTGGCAGGTTGACTTTTTACAAGTTTTCTTGTCATATCCATTTGAGCCTATGTCACATCTTGACAAAACTTTGTTTTGCTGAAACCCCTAAAAAATACCCTGTATTACCCTAAATCTTAACTTAAATCTGACACACACAACTGTGTACATCTTCTAATACGGACATTTTAGACCCCCCCTAATAGGAGCAAACTGTCCCAAACTGACAGCCACATTCACAAACTTGGGTTAACCTAAACGGATGGTTATCCATGCTAAGACACATGGTACAGCATGTGCTTCTAAGTGTTATCTGGTTTTGCCTTAGCCTTATTGCTCTCCCAGATTGGGAAAACTCTTGAATGCTTTCAGAAAACATCATCTCCTACCCATTGAAAGAAAGATGTATTATGTTTTTATTGCTCTTTATCGGATTATCTCTATGAAGACATTAGAACCAAATACACAGTTGCTTCTACAAGCATTTATTTGCTAGAGGAACATTATTATATTCAATGCTTTTTTATTTATTTGCTTTCTCTTAAAACTTGTTACTAGATCAAGCCAAGGGCCTCAATATAGTAATTCCTCTATGCAATAATGAGAAAAAGCACATCACTTTTTCTTGTGTCATGCTCTTTTGACCAGACGTATCTTTTTTTTTTTTTTACACTGCAGTGCTTACATTTCTTAAAACTGAACAAGAGAAGGAAAGAAGGAAAAAAACAGGGGCAGCCATTCACTTTAGTATCCCCATTACACTTGAAAATAACTGAGAAATCTTTACTTTATAGCATGCAGATTGTATCATGTATTATAAAACTACTACTGAAGAACAACATTTTGTTTTACTTACAGTTAACTCTTGCCCTACTCTTCCTATCTTCTAAGAGTTCTTCCAAAGAATGACATGAAGTAGGGTATATGTTTTAAGAGATTCCTACAAGTTTAACAAAGTAAAAAAGTCCATTGTTTCCCAGTTATCTTGTTCTGTCGTGTTTCACAAATATAATTAATGCTTTGCTTTGTAATCCCATATTTATCTATCAATTTCTGAGTTGCTGGTTTTATTCTTGTTTTTTTCTCCACCTCCCAAATCCAGTCTCTGCTTCATTTCATTTCCAATGTACTCATGATTCTTCTATTCAACTGTTGAGCTTTTTTCGGTCTCTCAAACATTTCCCATTGAAACACTGGAAAAAGATTTCACCAGCAGAGTCTTTCTGTAGTCTTTATTACCAGAAGAACAAGAAGCAGAATATTCTGTTTCACAGGTCATTTTTTTGGTGGACAAACTTTTGTATTTCTACCATAGCATGTTCTGCACCAAAAATGATTTTGTCCCTCCAGGAAAAAATATTCTGAAGATAGCTGGGTACAGCAAATTGAATCTTTCGCCTGCTTCTCGACATTCCCTAATTATTGGAATAAATGTACTCATCTTATGCCTGGTGTACAGTGAATAATCATCTTCCACAAACACTCTCTCTCTCACTTTTGGCACTTACTCCTTCTTCCACAGTTTTGTCAGAATCAACTCCTTTTGTTGGTAGGATTGCCTCTTTACTATTAAAGGTCTAGGTTGCTTTCTTATGACCAGGTTTGGAGCATAAACACACTGTGCCCTTTCAATTTACAACTCCTGCTGTGGAGTACCAGTCCAGTTGCTTATTTGTGCTTTCATAAAATTAATACAGTCTGTTCCTTCCAGCTTCTCTGGTACAGCAGAAAATCTCAAATTTTCCCTCCATGCTCTGTCCTCTAATTCAATTATTTTTTTGAACAAATTTTTTTTTGGACAAATTGTTTCCACCTTACTTCTTGACCTTTCCAAAGCCTTCGATACCATCTCACACAGCCTGCTCTTAACTAAACTCTCCAAACTCTACCTATCCTCCTCCTCTCTGAAGTGGTTCTCTAGTTATCTATCTAATAGAGATAAAGTGGTAAAATGGAAAAAAGCCACTTCTTCCTTCCTTAGCACCCCTACAGGAGTTCCACAAGGCTCCATACTGGGTCCTCTTCTCTTCAATATTTTTATTAATGACTTCCACAAATCGATCCCATTCTCTAGCATCATCCAATATGCAGATGACTCAACTATCATCTGTTCTGCCGCATCTATCACTACACTACAAAAACTTACTCAAGATGCCTTCTCTTCCACAGAGCTATGGATGCTAAGCAATCACCTGGCTCTCAATGCCACCAAGACCAAACTAATGTTATTTACTCCTTCCAAAGTCACTCCTCCCGACATGAATACATTCTTAATTACTAGTCAAAACAACTCACCTCTAGAATTAGTGTCAGAGACCTAATTACTCGGAGTCAAAATCGACAACCAACTTAAATTCAACTCCCACCTGCAAATAAACATAAAAAAATGCATCAAAAACTTGGCATGCTTTATAGACAGAATGCCTACCTCACATCTGTCACTAAAATCACTATCTCTACTTCCTTCCTTATCCCCTCCCTTCTCTATGACACCCCACTACTAACTAATCTTCAGTCCTCACTAAAAAAACAGCTTACCTCCTGCTATAACAAAATTGCAAGATTCGCCACCAGCCATAAGTCCTCCACTCACCACTGTTTCTCCCTCCATAAACTAAAATGGCTAGAACTTCCCAATCAATTAACTTACACTCAACTAACTCTAGCCCATAAGCTTATTCTAAACCCCTCCCTCTGTCCATCCCTTTCCTCTGCCTTTAAAATGCACCTACCTAACAGAGTTCTAAGGTCAAATAATCAAAATCTACTGGAAGTGCACAAACCTACTCATCCCCCAGGCAAAAATCTTCTTTCCTTCAGCCTCGCACGCCTCTGGAACTTCCTACCTCCACTCATCCGCACCACCTCTAACCACTCTACCTTCAAAAAGTCTCTTTTCTTGCATCTAACATCACAGTGGGAATGCTCTTGCTCCCACCCCAAATAACTAACTCTACTCAATATCCTTCAATACCATATTCTATTTTTTTTAGCTACTATGTTTGTTCTCTAAACTGTACTAATGTCTACAATTGTTGTATTACTATCATGTTACTTCTCAATGTATTAGCTGTTATGACTGCTATTCTATACTGGATTAGTTTTTACTCATTGTGCCTACATAGTATTAATACTCTCTGTACCTAGATTGTCACTGTCTAATGTTGAATGTTTATTTTGTTTTGGAACTTTTCTCCCCATGACTCCATTGAAAATGTGTTCTTTAAGGCCCAATGGACTATCCTGGTAAACCAACTGCAATAAATAAATAAATAAATAAATAAATAAATAAATAAATAAAATCTCTTCTCGACTAGTCTCATATTCAGTCAACTTTTTCTTCATTTCGACCTCTGATTTTTTAAGCTTTATCACCTCATCTGAATATCTGTTTAAATCTTCTTCCATTTTATCTAGCCATTTGTTATTTGAGTAGATATACTCTCAGTTTTTTGTTTATTTTAATCGGCTTGGAGTACACCTGACTTATTTTTTCCTCTAAGTTACTGGAAAACTGGAAATCATGTCTTCCACCAAAGTTGGAGTTTGCACTGCTTTTTGCTGAACAGCTGCAGAATTTTTCTGAGTGGTTTTTTTCTTAACTTTTGTGGTTGATTTTCTTTCAGGTTCTCTGAAATTCTGTTCTGTTGGCATCTAGGCACTGCCCTTACTAGCCAGTTACTGACATCTACCTAAAAATCAGTTCACTGGCTCTCTCTTCCGAGTTTCTGTTTTCATACTAGGAGAGCTGAAACTGAGCTGTTATTCAATGTGCAGCCATCTTGGAAGTCCCTTATTCTGCAATACCTTAATCTTTGTCACTCCTCTAAGTAATTTCTATTACTTCTTAACCATCTCTCTCTCTCTGTTCTTTCAACCCCATTTCTAAACTACATTTTCATTTTATTCCATTAACTAGCTTTAACTAATGAAGATATTTCTATCTTCCCTAATAACTCCTGAATAATTTCCAATACATACTTCTCAAATTCCTCTCTTTTTAACAGGTAGGTAGAAAAGAGACAGCGTTAGATCTTCATTACACTGCATTTCTATCTTGTTTTTTTGTTGGAGCATAATCAGAATTAGTTATTGGATGCGTGTCAAAGCTCTCAAATACACATGTTCCTGTGAAATATAATCTCCATCTAGTCTAGCTTGGCTGCAGATCCTTAAGGAGAATACGTCATATAAAATATTATATTCATAAAATAGCAGAAAGTATAGTAAGAACTACACCAGCATGAGAATGGCAAAAGGAGATTCTGACAACAAGGAAGACTAATTAGAGGTACAGAGAATAGTCAAGGGGGTAGGTAGGTTTTGAACCGTTTGTTCTAATAAGAGATCAGATTCAGATTACTATACTACAGAAAATACATAAAGGTGGTACACATTGTAAAAAACAGAATATGAAAAACAGGTTTATAACAGAAAGAGAAGGAATAATTATGTACCATAACATATACTCTCTACTATGGTACAATTTGACTTATTGGTTTGTGATAGAATAGAAATAGGCTCTTACCTATATTTACAATAGTAATACACACGTAGTTATAAAAAAAAAACATATCTGAGCCACAAATAATGTGAAACTTTTGCAAAGAAAAGTAGAAAAGAGGGCTGAACTAGGACAGTGTAAAGAAAGAGGCTTTAATATAAATTAAAAATGCTGCAGGAATAAAGATTAAGGAACAAAGGTTGGACAGGCAAGGGAGCTTTATAGTGGTTAGAGGTTAACAGGGTGTAAGAATTACGGCGGCTTCCACTTAAAGTAGAGAGACAAGACAAAGAATATTACAGGAGACATTACAGCAGGAGATGAGAACACTACAGGAAATAAGAAAAATTCTATGAAGGGCAAAAATATAGAATACCAGAGGAGCATGGATACTTAGAAAAAAATGCACGTATTTGGGCTTACTGATGCAATAAAAATGAAACAGAATGAAGTGGAATATACACATTTTCCATTAATATATGGTTCTTGAGAAGGATTACATAAATGTTAACGTATAAAAAAATACTGTAACATCATTTGAATTACAAAAACACACCCAGCAGTAATGCTAGACCATGCATCTAGCCAAACTTGAGTTTTGTAACCAAGTAAAAGAACATTATATTCCTTCTGAAGAGAAAGCCATGTAAGGATTAAGATCAACTTTAAAATGTTATTAGACTTGAACCTAAGCAGTAAAGACATTTTAAGTGGTCGGGATAATTGTAAACTGAAGATTACAAATGTACACACAATGATAAAAATGAGAGACAGAATAACAATCACAACAGAGTCACAAAAAATATCTAGAGAACTTAAAAGGTTATGGATTTACAGAAGCAAAAAAGTTGAACACAGCAGCTGACAGAAGCTAGAATACTTGGAAAAATGTGAATTAACTTAGCAATGGTCTTCAAACATCTATTTTTTAACAACAGCCCTAGAACAACCAACTTATTGGTTCAGCATTTGAGGCAATTAAAAGTACAACTAAAATCAGGAAATATGAGAATGATAGGGCACAGCAGACCCACAAAATGTAGGTCTATAATGTTGAATTATTACAGTATACTATATAAGCAAGATGTAGAGATTAAGAGCAACACATATGAAATGGTAGTATTTCAGCTTGCTCAGTTAATAGAATTAGAAAACAGGGGTCTTAACTCAAACAAGCAGACATTAAAAAAGCAATGAGAGAACAAACCATGGGGAACTCTCTGGCTGTGACACACTTCCAAAAACAGTATGGAAAAAGAAGATGCAAGTCTGGCTAGTACTTTTTGACTAAACCTTTTAGGATAAGGATGTGACTTCTTGGAAAGAAGCAGAAATGGTAGTGATAGCAAAGGGGAGATACAGAGTCCTTTAAAACTGGGTCATACGACCTACTTCTTTACAAATTATAATTACACTGTGTTTAGGAATTTTATGGCAAAAAGAATAAAGAATAACAGACCTGGTTCAGTGTTTGGTTTAAAGAAGGTGGGCAAATATCTCACAGTATTAATATACCCCTTGCGATTCAAAAGAATGTATTGGACAATAATAATGTTACCAGGTTTAGATGAGAAAAAGCATCTGATAAAGTAAGTTGAGAATTTATGAAGAGACTCTTTGAAGCACTGAGTTTCTAAAAACAAGGGCAACATTGATGTTAAATATCTTCAGAGGAGCTCAAGTCAGGGTGAGTACAGGGATAAGCTGTCTAGAACATTTAGCCTTACAAGAGAAACTAAACCAGGCAGGGATATCTATTTTCACCATTTCCCTTTGCTTTATATTTATAACCATTAGTCAGGACTATATAACAAATCAAACATAACTGGATATAAATGGAAAAATACTAAATGAGAAAATAGCTTTTTTGTAGGTAATATGTTAACAATCCAAAACATGACATAAAAAGTACAGTTGTGCAAGTCCTTACTTACCCATAACAGTAGATGTTTGAATTTGGCCCATGGGGCCAAGGACAAAGCATCTGACTAGCTTTTCAAAGTTCTAACTCCCCTTCCTCATACTCATTCTCTCTGGCTGCTGATATACTTCTCTCCTAACAGTGCAGCCTGTCAGCAACCAGAGAGAAGTAAACATTCAGGACTTTATTGCCCTGAGAAAGAAAGAAAGGCTCATCCTCAGCCAATAACCAAAAATCAGTAATCACCATAAAAGTATTCCAAATAACAAAAATAACAACCGCGACAAAGGAGGTGGTGTCCCACCAAAACTAACAAAGGGGGATGGCGGGTGGGTGTGGCGACTGCAGCAGTGAAGACATTTTAACATCTACTGTTATGGGTAAGCAGGACTTGCACAACTTTACCATGTTATTCTCTCTCACTGCTGCAGTAGCCTATAGATAGATTTCCAAAGCTTACCCTAACTGGGGAGAAGGAAGGATAAAGGTATAGGAGCCAATGGGGAATGGTCCTTGCAAAGCCTGTCCTGGGCTTGGAGAAAGAATCCAATCTGTAGTGTTTTATGAAAGTATGAGCAGTACAAAATCAAAGAAGGCAAGACCCTAGCAGACTTTTTTTTACCTGGAATAGTTATAGTATGGTAGGAAGAGCAAAAAACAATAGCAGAGGACAACCACATAGATACACAGTCTGCTTAGTCACTGGTTGGTCTTTCTTAGTCTCAGCACAGGAAAACTATTTGGCCTTCCTAAAGAGCTTGGTTCTTTCAACGTAGTACCTGAAATGCCTGTGCCTATCCAACTTATGAAGAAGCAGTTCGCCCAGCTTTCTTTCCAGAGCCAAAAACAAGGGAGATCGATAACTTGATTCAGTGTAAACTACGAAACAACGTTAGGCATGAATGAAGGATTAGTGCATAATGAGATTCTATCCTTGTTGAAAACTAGATGCGGTTCACCCACCATAGATACTTGCCTTACAGATGTCAGAGCAAAAAGTAAAACAGTTTACCACGTAACGAACTGCAAGTCAGCATGACTGGCTGGTTCAAAGGAAGTAGTCAGTTTTTCAAGAATAAAACTTGGATACCAAAGAGGAGGGATTTGCTTGTAATGTAGTCTCAATTGCAGCACTCCTTTCAGAAACTGTCTGACCACAAACACAGAAGAAAGAGTTGGATCCATAAGCAGACAAGTTGCACCTTGATGGAAGCATACAAGCCATCTTTAAGTAGCACTCACAAATATGAGAACATTGATGCTACTTACATTTCAGGATCCCAGTGATTAGCAAAGTAATAGCTAGAAAACCTCTTCCATTTGCCAACATAAACCAGGTTTTCATGCTTCCTTTAGTACCTGCTGCACGGCCTCATGAAAAAGGATATAAAAAGAGCATTAAAACTGAATCATCCAGGCCATCAGTTGTACTTAACTGATGTTGGGATGCATCAAACTCCACTTGTGTTGCGCAAGTAGATCCAGTCGGTTAGGAAGCTTCTGGTAATTGTCCAAAGCCAGTTCCATTAGAAGGAAGAACCAATTCTGGGAATTCTGAATCTTTAGAAGTACCTCGGAAATCACTAGAAATGGTGGGAAAGCATACAGTAACACTCCCGAACAAGGGAATGACAGAGCATCTGTTCCCCATGCTTGCCTGCAAGGATGTCTTAAACAAAAATTTTCTAGCTGTCTGTTTTACAAGGACATAGATCTACTTGAGGTGTCCTTAACATCTGGATCAAGTCCTGGAACATGCCTATATTCAGTTTCCACTCATGAAAGTTTGCCCAGGATCTGTTTGGCTGCCAAAATGTTTTGCTATGACAGAATGCAGGAGGTTTGAAGAGTCAAGAGAATGCTGATGATCCAATTCTCAAACCATCATTGCCAAATGGCAGTCCAAGGTGTATAGCTGCTGGGTCGAAGAATTTTTTTTAAGGTACCATTGGACTTTTCTCGTGTGTAATCTAGCAAGTGGTATCATAGGATCATATGGCCTAAAATCTGAGAAATTCTCTTGGAGGAACCTGACGTAGTTGAGAAAAAACTAAAAGATCTGCTGGTAAGACATCACTTTTTCTTTTGGAAGGAAAGCCTTTTGCTTAGGTGAATCAATCACATATCGTAGGAAGACAACTTCATGAGAGGGTGTGAGAGAAGATGGTAGAATCCCAGACATGGCAAAATGCTGGGCACCTGTTTAAGGACTCCAAACATCTGGGAGATGACTTTGCAGACAAAAAAAAATAATCTAAATTAGGAAAAAATGTGGATGCTCTGCAATCTTCAGTGAGCCATTACTGGGGTTGGACACTATGTGAACACTTTAGATGTAGTTGAGGGTCTTGAGATGTACTTGGGGGTCCAAAGGATAATGCAGAGTACTGAAAATGTGATAGAAATACAGAAAATCTTACAATTTCCTGACACTTTGAGCAATGGGTGTGTGATGGTAAGCAAGTTCCAGTGTTACCATAAGACAATGGTCTGGAAGCAGTGCAAGCACTGACAGTAGTGTCAGCATCTTGAACCTTTGAACTTTCACATAAAGGTTGAGAAAAAAAGACTGCTACATCACAGGTTTCCATGTGTGCTCCTTATTTGGTACCAGAATATCCTGGAATAAAAACCTTTGCACATGCAATTTGCAAGTACTGGTCCTATGACCCCCTGTTTCATATGTTGTAGCACCGGTGGAAACAGGTCTGCCTGGTTTGGTGGCGGTGAGGGAATTCCCCTGAAAGGGTAGGGGGGAGATTTCACCCACTGCCAAGTGAATCCTTCCTGAAATCACCTTCAACACCTGTCTAAAACAATCTGGCACCAGGCTAAGGAGATGAGTCGGTCAGTGGGAGTTAGGTAAGGAAAATGGGGCAGGAGATATGCATAAGGTGATCAAATTCCTTGCACAGTCATTCAATAGCTGGAGCTCAATTTGCACAGTCATTCAATAGCTGGAGCTCGACTCCTTCTGGGAAAGGAACTTCTTTTATTTGGTTTGGAAGTATTATCCACCTGCCAGTTTCTTTTGAGGGCCTGCTTGTTATTAGGCTGGGATTTCTGTTTGTTCTACCCTCTAAAGAACTGAGAATTGGCCTCGTTAGGCAGAACTTGGGTACGTGAAAAATCTTAATAGACTTCATGCATCAATTTTCCTCTGTCATCCCACTATTTCAGGATTTGTTTAGCTGAAGGGCCAAATACCAGGTCGGGGCTAATGGAGAATTAAGAACTTCAGACAACAAGTCATCAGAAAAAGTTTGATTATGCAAGCAAACAAATCTTCTAAACATCACAGAAGTAGCAGATGCTCTAGAAAGTGTCTGCATAATCATACACTCTAAGAGCAGGGTTAGAAACCGAAGTTAAGTTAGAAGCAATCTGATTCAAATATAACCTGCCTAGTTAGAAGCAATCCGATTCAAATATAACCTGCCTTCTGGAGACAGTGAAGAGACAAATTCTTCCAAACTATAAGCACATTTTAATACAAACTTCCACATACAGCCCTGATAATTCTCACTTTCCTTCCCCATATTAGCAAACACAAGCAGTACACTAAAAATAATCACCAAACCTTCAACTTTTAGACAGAAAGATCACAAACATTTATAACCCCAGAAACATACCTCTCAACTGTCCAGATTTTTGCAGAATATTCAGATTTTTGCCTCAAATCTTTGGTCTGTTCCTCATAACATTTGTGGTTTTCTTTCATACCACTGGGATGATCTCAATGTTTAAGTCATTAAATAATTAAAGAAATTTGAGTTTCAGACTTCACATCCTTCAGAATAAGAAGTTATGTACCTACCATAACGTTCCATGTTAGTTGTCTTCTCTCGCCTTCTTTCTTGCTTGATGGGTTATCCTCGGCTCCATGGCACTTGCTAAGCTCGAGAGTCACTTTTACCAGCTCGAGGCAGCCCCATATCCCATGATGCAAGGCGGGAAGTACCCAGATCTCGTTTGATGACAAAGGGCAGTAGCACCAAGCATAAAACACTTCCCAAAGGAAGAAAGAAAGAAAGAAAGCCTACAGGATGTAAGAAAGGCCAGGACTGAATGGTCTTCAGCATAATAACTCCTTAGAGAAACAAGGTCTGTCCAGGCTCGGGAAGGAGGGAGAAGAAAGAAGGCGAGAAGACAACTAACATGGAACGTTATGGTAGGTACATAACTTCTTAATGTTAAGTCGTCAATCTCGCCTTCATTCTTGCTTGATGGGACCGCGTCCCTAGCACATCTATCCTGGGTGGCTCAATGGAACAGACTCTTGAGGACTGTAGAGCCAAAACTGGCTCTATCCCTGGAGGCAAAGTCCAATTTGTAATGGGAAACAAAAGTATGAGGAGTGACCCAAGTGGCCGCTGCACATAGTGTCTAAAGGAAGTCTAGCTTGAAAGGCTGTAGAAGTAGCTAAGCTTCTAGTTGAATGTGCTTTAGTTTTTGAGCACAGCTGTTTTCCCCTGAGCAGATAAATTTCAGAGATGACCGAAGAAAGCCATCTAGACAAGGTCACTTTAGAGACAGGAAGGCCTTTCTTGTTATCCATAGGAAACAAAAAGTTGATCAGATTTCCTAAATTTTTAGTTCTGTCCAAATAATATCTGAGTTGGCGGACATCAAGATAATGTAGTTTTTGTTCGGCTCTGTCTGAATAGTTTGGGAAAAATACAGGGAGATCAATGGATTGATTGAAATTGGTCTTTGAGGCGACCTTAGGCAAAAAGGTCGGATTAGTTCTCAATGATACTCTGTCTTTGTGAAAAACCAAATGAACCGATAGAGCATGAAGTTCAGACACCCTCCTGGCCGATGTAATAGCTACTAGGAATAAAGTTTTCCAAGAAAGAAATTTTAGGGAGCAAGAAACAGCTGGCTCGAAGGGGAAGAATCAAGGATGTCAGCACTAAATTTAGATCCCATTGAGGAGGAGGATTCTTGATTGGAGGCTTTAGCAGGAAAATTCCTTTCAAAAAGGCCCTACAAAGCCTATGGGACATAATATTGTGATCTGCAATCCCGACATGAAAGTTCGAGATAGCAGCCAATTGAACTCTGACTGTGGAAGAAGAGGAGCCTGCATGAAAAATCTCTGCTAAGAAGTCCAGGACTGCCTGAACAGGGGCAGTGAAAGGATCAATATTCTTGGCATTAGCCCAATAAGAGAAACGTTTCCATTTGCTTGCATAAATCCTCCTGGTAGAGGATTTTAAAGAAGCTACTATGATGTCTCTAACAGGGTTAGAGATCAAAGGAAGCCTGGCTAAGGAAGGAAGTGGAGCAACCATGCTGTGAGGTTGAGAGAAGGGATAGATCGGTGCAGCTGACCGGATTGGTGAATCAGAAGATCTGGCACTGGGTCCAGATGCCACGGCTGCACCAAAAGGTGACGATGGAGGAACGGGAACCAAACTTGTCGAGGCCAGTAAGGATCAATGAGAATCAATTTGGCTCTCAAAACGGTTGCTTTCTGGATAACTTGAGGGATCAGAGGAAATGGAGGAAAGGCATAAAGAAGTCCCTGGGGCCAATCCTGGGTCAGAGCGTCTCTGGGGGGATGGCCTGGAAGAGGGAAGAGAGAGAAGAAGTCTGGGCATTTGCTGTTTTGGGGAGTAGCAAAAAGATCGCAACATGGACGACCCCATTCCAGAAAAATCTCTTCCGCTACAGATTGCTTGAGAGACCACTCGTGAGGCATGAGAATAGCTCTGCTCAATCTGTCCGCTACAATGTTGGTTTTCCCAGGGATATGCGTTGCTACCGGAAACCGATGAGAGGAGATTGCCCATTGCCATAGTCTGAGCGCTTCTCGACACAAGGGGTAGGACTTGGTTCCGCCCTGTTTGTTGATATACCAAACTACAGACATGTTTGTCTGTGTGGACTGCAATTGTCCCTACGGGAAGAAAGTCGTTGAGGGCTTGCAACGTTAAAAGCACTGCTCTCATCTCCAGGACATTTATGTGCAGGTGGTACTCGAACGGCTGCCACGTCCCATGAACCATCCTGCCCTGATAATGACCCCCCCCCACCCGATCAGGGAGGCATCCGTGGTGACAGTGGCTACCGGGGATGGGGGTACAAAGTGTCTGCCTTGGTGAACCTGGGGAGATGTGATCCACCAAGCAAGATGATCTTTGCAAGTCTGTGTCACCAGAATCTGGTGACGCATTGGAAGTTGTTGGTACAACCACTGTGTGAACAGCATCCACTGAAGAAGGCGCATGTAGAAGCGAGCCAGGGAAGAAGAGTAATGGCGCAGCCATGAGGCCTAATACCTTTAGAACCATTCTGGCCTGTACTTTCTTGTTGGCTAGAATGATCCTGACATGACTTTGAATGTCTGAAACTCTTTGATCTGTAAGGGTAGCTGACATCCGAACAGTGTTTAAGTTTGCGCCTATGAAAGTAATAGACTGGCAGGGCGATAAGGATGACTTTTCTAAGTTGATCGAGATGCCCAAAAGAGTACAAAGCTTTATTGTGTAATCCCTGGCTTGAATAAGCTGATGCCTGGTGGTGGCTGAAAGGAGCCAGTCGTCGAGATACAGAAACACCTGGAATCCTTGACGTCTCAGGTGAGCCGTGACCACTGCCATGCATTTGGTGAACACTCTGGGGGCTGTAGTGAGACCAAAGGGCAGGGCTCTGAACTGGAAATGACTGGACCCCAGCGCGGAGAAATCTCCTGGAGCATCTGTGAATTTTGATGTGATAGTACGCATCCTGAAGATCTATTGAGCACATCCAGTTGTCCTTCTGTAAGAAGGGCAGAATTGACTGAAGAGTGACCATTCGAATCTTGTCTTCCTCACAGACTTGTTGAGTCTGCTGAGATCAATATTGGTCTCCAGTCTCCCGTCTTTTTGGGGACCAAAAGAACCTTGAGTAGATGTCGGGCTCTGAATGGTCTGTTGTAACTGGCTGAATGGCTCTTTTTTGCAGTAGTTTTGAGACTTCTAACTCTGCAATTTCCCTTAGACCGGGTGGTACATCTGGAAGGGAATTTGAGGGGAAAGGACTTTCCTCGAAAGGAATTATGTAACCCTTGGATATGATCGACTGTACCCATCTGTCTTGAGTGAGGGAGTGCCAGGCTTCTGGGTACAGTGAAAATCTTCCCGACTGCCTCCAAGGAGGGACAGCCGGGCAACATCTCAGGGATGCTGAAAGGGCTTGTCAGAGAGAGGCTCTCTGTTTCCCTGGTTTTGGACCCCTCTGCCTCTAGAGCGTCTGTTGTTGTTACCCCTCTGCCTCTAGGGGTAAACTGACCACGTGAATCGGCGTGACTCCTTGGGATTTGGAACCACATTTTGCCACCTTTCTGTCCTTTGGGGTAAGGTCTAGAAGGGGTGGAAAAACGGACTCCTGACAGAAAGAGTCTTGCCGTCCTGCTCACACCTGGTCAAAGTTTCCTTCACTTGAGGGCCAAACAAAGCTGACCCATCAAAGGGAGAATTTGTGAAGGATGCCTTAAAGGGATCTGCAAAGTCACATAGCCGCATCCAGGCTTGGCGTCTAAGAGCCACACCTGTACCTGCGGCCCTACTGCCCGCAGCAGCACCATATCATATTAGGCCCATGCAGGAGTTTGCAATGGAATTAAGGGTTCGTAGCTGCAATTTTTCCTGAGCCCCTGCAGCTGTAGGATCCTGTACAACATCACCTAGCTCCTTAAGGATATCCCTTTGGAGTCTGGTGAAGTGACATAGGTAATTCAGCGAGCATAGCAAAGGCCGCTGAGGAAAACATCCACCTATCCATGGTCCTAGAGTCCTTATTAGGAGGATGGCGGGTGCGGAAGGATCTGCAAGTTCCTTCTTGGTGGCAGCAGCCACCACCATGGCATCAGCGGGACACCCTTAGTGAGGAATTGCTTATCACACGGGCAGTAATAAATTTTGAAGGCCTCCTAGGGACTGGCTCTACAGAGTCAGGAGCAGCCACGCCTTCGGGCAATAACCTGCATAAGGGGTCGAAGGCGGAGACACCCAGGAGGTGGAGGGCCGAGATCCAAACGCCTCTAGGTATACTGACTCATCCTCAGAGGGATTATTGGTGGGCCAGTTTCCCTCTGTCTAAGGAGTTCTAGGATGTCTGAGAAGGAGACATCCTCAGAGGGGATCTTGGGGATCCCTCTGACTCATCTAAGTCAGTATCTGAAGTGATAGACTCGGGAGTCTACATGTTTCCTCTTACAGGTCCTCTTCCTAGGAGGATCTCCCGAAACATCAGGAGAATCCTCGGAAGAGGGATATTCCCAATGGGGAAACCTGAGGCGGAGGATCTCTGGGTCCTGTAGCAAGAGAAGTGGCAGAGATGTCAACAGGCACTATAGAGGGAGGAGCTAAGGGAACAGACTGCTGGCTGATACCGTGGCCAGCACACTCTTCATCACCTCGAATGCTCCCCTCCCAGGAAGGTCCGAGAGAACCCGTTCGAAGAGCTAGGAACTCCAGGGACCACCGAAGGGAAATCTCCGAGGCAGATGTCGGAGCAGAGCTCACCAAGGCCGAGGCTCCAAGGGAAGAGCGGGTTCGGACAAGGGTCCGATGCCACTCACCCCTCGGAGGAGACCATGGAAGCCCGCCACGAATCCCTCTAAGGAAGGTCTCAAGAGGAGATAAGAGTAGAGGCTGAAGGAACAGATGGGGTATCTGTCCCTCAGCCGTAGCAGTAACCATTCGAAGACTCCAACTCCAAGCTCTGGGGTAGAGTTGAAGGAGGAACTGCAATGGGGTGTGGACCAATAGCCGTCTGTTGAGACGGACTATGTAACATTTGGGCCAGTGCCTGTGACTTAAGTAATCTACTGACCACTCTCTAAATCATGGTCAGAAAGCCTGGATGACCTTGAAGATCGGCTCCGATGGCTCCGTTCGAGAGGAGAGGTGAAGCAGTATCAGCTCCAAGGAAGGAGACCTAGACCTCTTCCTCGAAGGAGCCATCGGAACCGATGAAACTATTGAACCTGTCGGGCCGACAACTTATCGGAGCCGACAGGTAGCGATGCATCGGCTCCAGCCGGAGCCGATACAGCCACAAAAGTAACGGTGTCGGAGCCGACACCGATGCCCACATGGTGGTCGGAACCGATCGGAGCCGACACCGAAGTGGTCGAACCAGAATCGGCACCGATAGCCATCGGTGCCGAAGGTTAACCCAGAATCGGCTCCAGCCGGAGCCGATCTAGACTCTGAATGAGTCGGAGCCGAGGCCGCAGGCTTGGACACAGAAGCCTGGGCCTTGGAAGACTTAGAAGTCTTGGGTGGAGCCGACTTAGCTGGAGAGCCCTCCGGCTTAAGAAGGCCCCTCAAAATCAGCTTATTTCTTCTTTCCTGCAGGACTCTCTGGCTGAAAGAATGACATATAGCACAGGAGTCCTGCAGGTGAAGAGGCCCCAGACAGTACAGGCAAGAAGTGTGACCGTCTGTCAGAGACATTTTCTGACAGCACGAGTCACACTTCTTAAAGCCTGAGACCCTTTCTTTAGACATGGTGTAAAAACACACAGACACACACACCAGTCAAAGAAATTAAATTAAATATACCAAAAGGTATAACTAGTAAACACACACACACACACCCTAACAGGGGGGGGGATGGGATGGGTGAAAGTCTGACTAAAAAAGTAAGAGGACAGAGAGAATTTTCTGTCAGAAAAGGTTTAAAACTGATATAAAACTAACAATTAAGGGTTTTTTTGTTAAAAGGGGCTAAAATAGCAAAGTAGCAAATCACTTACCAGGAGCTGGTAAAAGGAGGACCTCATCAGCGAAGCGGCAAACGAGATCTGGGTACTTACCGCCTTGCATCATGGGATATGGGGCTGCCTCGAGCTGGTAAAAGTGATTCTCGAGCTTAGCAAGTGCCGAGTCAGAGCCGAGGATCGGCTCCGAACCCATCAAGCAAGAATGAAGGCGAGATTGACAACTTAACATAATGCATCTTAACATGAAGCTTGCTATTTTAGCACATTTCTAAGTTTAAAAGAGCAATCTTTGAAATCTGTCCCTATTTTGGGGCTGTTGTGCCCCATTATGTCAGACTTTGTACAGATGTCTTGCACTAAGAGGTTGAAAGCTATGCTTAGAATTGAGAAGGCATTCTAACTCAACAGGCATAAATAACATTCATTCCAATTGTAAAAACACAGCCCAAACAACTAATATTTTTATAAAAATCACAGTTTTTCACAGAAAAGTGAAGAATAAGCAGTGTAAACAGAGCAGATGCACATGCAATCCCTGACAGAATCCAGTATTCTTAAGGTGGAATACCACAACAGCTGTTCTTTTTTAAATTAACGTATATCAAAAATAATGCCACAAATATTAAAAAAAATTTATGAGAAGGGCGTCTCCAAAGAGGTCGGATCTGTTCAGTAACAGGCTTCACACAGACTGCTGCTCCCCTGGAGCTATACAGATGCTTCTCCTTGAGGCGGCAAGAATACTGAAAGTTTATCTCACTCTGGTTCTTAATATACTTCCCTCCAAAAAGGGTGCAGCCTATCAGCAGTCACAGTGAGGGAGAAGGAGGGGAGGTACAGCTTTGGCAAGCTGGCTGGGTATTGTGTCCTTGGCAGGACAGTTGTGCAAGTAAACCTGCCATAACAGTGGATGTTTGAATGATCACTGCTACAGAAGCCCAAGCTATACGGAATATATCCTGCCAAGGACATAGCCAGTCAGTCAGCTTCCAAAGCTTCAGGGCACCTTCACGCACCCAGACTGTCTAGCAGCTTGAGTTAACCTGACTAAAAGACAGGCTTTGGCACTAAGCCCTTCAGAGCTTTCCTGTCAATAAGAGAGAGGGAGGCTGAACCCACAAAGAACAATGCCAGGGAGAACAAAAAAAACAAATGACCACACCATGACATAAACATCACACCATGAAACAAGAGATGGAGGGAATCCTCAGAAGTACCCTGGATATTAGTGGAAAGAGTGGAAAAGCATATACAGGAACATTCCTATCCAAGGAAAAGAAAAGGCATCAGTCTTCTACGCCTTCTTGTATGGAGTTCTGGAGCAAAATATTGAGAGCCGTTTGTTCAGAGAGGAGGCAAAGGGTCTTGTTGAGGAACTCTCCACAAATGGATCAAATTCTGAAAGACCCCTGATCTAGCTTCCATTTGGGAGGGTCTGCCATTGTCCGGTTTAGCTTGTCTGCCACACAATTTTGCTCTGATAGAATGTAGGCTGCCTCTAGAGTGAGACTGTGCTATAAAACTATATCCCTCCAGCGAATATGACTAGTTTGCAGAGAGGTTACAACCTGGATCCCCCTTGCATGTTGATGTACCACATAAGTTTGGTATTATCTGTAACAAATTGAAGAGGTCTCTGGGACCAAAGATGATTCACAGTTGAGTGCCTTGATCAGGGCATGCATACCTTTTATATTTATGTGCTGTCTGTCCTTGGGTGTCCCACGCAACATGTATTTTACTCACTCCTGAAACTGCTCCCCAGGCAAAGTCCAAGGCATCTGTGGTGACGGACTGCTTTACAACAGAAAGGGATAAGTAGAGACCAGGGGATTTCCCTTCTGACAAACCACAGCAATAAGATCTGAAAAGACAAGAGTGTTGGTGCTGGGACCAAAGAGACTTCAGATGCCACTGTATCTATCTCATGTGAACTCTTGCTAAGGGTTATCATGAGAACAACAGAAGCAATGACACCTGACATCCTGAAGTATTTCTTCACTGTAACCAAAGTCTGAATGGAAACCTTAGAAATAGACCTAGATACAGATTTCTTTTTTTTCTATGAAGAAAAACTATACAAACTGTAGTTTCTAGCTTATATCCCAAAAACACAATCCTGTGAAGAGCCAAGAAAGACTTCTGAATGTTCTTTTGGAATCCCAGCTTGTGTTAAGAGACCTCTTACCCCAGACAGAGATTCCTGACACTTCTGAAAAAGTCTTTGCAAAGATAAGAAAGTCATCTAAATACAGAAAACATGTGGATAACAAATAGCCTGGAATGAGATATAACTGGAGCTAGACACCTTGTAAACAATCTTACAGTCAATAGTCCAAAGGGTAAGGCAGAGCATTAATAATGTGATCCAGACACACATATCTTTAAGAAATGTCTGAAGTCTGGATGTAGAGGAATGTGATAAGCATCTTTTAAATCTAATGTCACAAGACACTTGAATGAGAAAGAAGAGGTAACAGGTTGTGAAGTGACATAATTTTGAATGTGGGCATTATCACAAACAGGTTTATAAAAGAAAGATCCAGAACTGGTCTCCAAGCATTTTATTCCTTGACACTAAAAACATTCTTGAATAAAAATCCCACCTGGGAAAGGTGAACAGGTTCTATCACTCCCTGGGACAGCATGCGATGGAAACCAAGAGTCTGGTCTGGAGGATGAGGAATAACCCCCTAGAAAGGAGTAATTTCTTCCCAGTGCCATCTGTAACCTTGGTGAATTATCTTCAAAACCCATTTATCTGAAACTTATCTGTTGTCAAAGACAAAAATGTACTCCAAAAAGGGCCGTCAGGGTAGGAGGGGGGAAACAAAGTTTCTCAATCATTCTGACTTTGCTGAATTCATCTTGGAATCCCCTTGCTATTTCTTCTTAAATGTCTGTTTACACGTACTTTGTTGAAACTATTTATAGGTGTGTACTAGGCTAATGGCCCTGGAGCCTTTAAAAGCCTAGCCCACAGAATTACCCTGGCATCATGCCAGTCAACCTTAGTTCCCAGTGTCTCTGTCGAGTAGAGCCACTGGAGTGATCCCTGGGGTGAATTTTCTATTTTCCATCCACTCATCAAGATTTCTCTTGAAGAGGGCCAGTGAGGTGCTTTGTTTGACATGTATGGGAAGTCTATTCCATAGTATGGACAGTCTCTGGGTTATGAACCTGTCCCTCCAGCTTGTTCTGTTGATTGTGGCAATGAGGTTGAGGTCTCTGGAGTGGAGGGATTTGGATTTCTTTAGATGTAGCATTTCTAACAGAGCTGGGTCAGACTTGGCTTTGTAAGTAAAGCAGAGATCTTCTCTAAGTAGGCAATATGAGACAGAAAATAGTCAAGAGTGTCTGTCCAAATAGGACAACTGTTTAAGGCCTAGGATCCTCTTTGTGAGGTACTTTTGCAGTCTCTCCAGTTGTTGCAGGTGTCTACTGAGGTACATGCCAAATGGGACATTGTACTCGATGACTGGCCTAATGAGGGAATAGTAAAGAGAGACAATGACCTCCTTCTTCCTGGATGTAAAACCCTTAGTAATGAGATGTGCCACATAGGACTTCCTGGCCACAGTGGCAATGTGGTGGTCAAAAAAGAGGTTGCTGTCAACCTGCGTTCCCAGATCTCTTATAACGCCTTCTGTGTTCAGTGGACTACCATCAATGTGGTAATTCATGGGAACTGGGTTTTTCCCAAAGGGGATGACGACACATTTTTTGGCATCGAGCTTAAGGCCATGGTTCTGACACCAGTCGTTAGTCTCAGTGAGGCCTTTCTGTAGGATGTCAACATCACTTGGGGAGTGAATACCTCTCAACTTGCAATTGTCTGAACTTTGTCAGCCAGAGTCCCTTCATGTGGGCCTGAACTTCAAAAAAATAGATACCAAACAGGAGAGGACCCAGGACTGAACCATGTGGGACTCTACTTGTGACTGGTCGGCAGTCTGACTTGGAGTCTGTGAGCGAGTTTACAACCCACCTAGTGATTTAGGGGTTGATGGCTAGCTTAGTGAGTTTTTCTAGGATTCTTGAGTGGAGAATGGTTTCAAAGGCTTTGGCCAGATTAAGGTAGGCTGTATGAACCACCTTACCTTCATCCACAGCTCTAGCGACTGACTCAAAGAAGTCGACCAGGTTGAGCAGGCATGATCTACCCTTAACAAAATCAAACTGTGTGGGATCCAGAGTTTGGAGATTCCCTATATCCTTGTTTATTAGGCCTATGATGATGTATTCCACAGCTTTGCTTATCAGACTAGTCAGGCTAATGGGGCGATAGTTCCCAGAGTCTATAGTCGTTTCCCAGAGTCTATAGTCGTTCCTCCTTTGTGGAGAGGGATGACTGCAGCAGTGCACCATTTGGTAGGCAGAAAGCCTGAGGTGAGGCTGTGACTGAACAGGGCACACAGGTGAGGTGCCAGTTCACTCTGTAGTTCATGTAGAACACAGCCAGTGATATGGTCAGGTCCCATAGAAGCTGTATTCTTGGCCTTGGACAGTGCTGTTTTAACCTATGCAGCAGTAATACTGGGTGCCTGGCAATTTACTGGTATTGTGATTGGTCCTTTGGTGGGGGAGAGAGTGGTAAAGTTGGCACTGAATCTGTTGGCCAGTATTCTGGCAATATATCTGTTGGCTCGGTGTAGGAGGTACCATTGTGCAGTAGCTCAGAGCAAATCTAGGTATTACCATGGAGATTCTTTACATAACTATAGAAGGCCTTGTGGTTGTCTTTACTATCTGCTGCAATTCTGTTTTCATAGCTAGTTTTAGGGGATTTGATGAGGGATCTCAATTTTTTGCGGACGCCGATAAGGGAGTTTTTCCAGTCTTGGGACTTCACCTTATTCCTCATCAGTTTCCTCCTTCTGTTGTAGAGTTTGTTTATGGCAGGGGACCACTAGATTTGCTTCCTTTTCTGGAGGACAGCATCTTGGGTCTATTGGGTATGGCAAGATTCATGCATTTGTGTACGTGTTCGTACAATGCATTGGTGTATGATTCGGCGGTCATGCAACTATTCTCCATTTACATGGGTGCTGTGAAGTTAGCCATGTTTTTAGGAGCCCAAAGTTAGCTTTGGAGAAGTTTTTCATGGTGGTTACCTTTTGGGGGGGGGGGTCGGAGGGATGTGGATTTCCAAGGTGATTAGTTTGTGGTCAGATCTAACCAGGGAGGAGTTGACTATTGGTGTAGAGCAACGGTCGCCCATGTTAGTAATAACCAGGTCAAGGATGCTGCTAACTCTAGTGGGGGAAAGAACGAGCTGGTCCAGGGCACTGGAATTAATAAATTCCAGGAAACGTTGGGCAAGTGTATTGGTACACGAGTAGTTTTCCTAGTTAATGGTGGGGTAGTTGAAGTTGCCCAGTATGAGAATGTTAGGTTGGACCCTAATATTCTCTAGGGTGCTTAGGAAGGTGGAGTGCGAGTCTTGAGACATGGTTGGGTATCTATACCAGACTACGACCTGAATCCCTAGCTTATCCAGTGTTAGCTGCACCTGAAGTATCTCTGATGCATTATGTTGGGCTACTAGTCTGGATGTGTGTGCATCCTTTATGAATATGGAAACACCACCGCCTTTGGAGCTTCGGTCCAAGTTCTGGAGCTGAAAGGAGTGGAATGAGTTATAGCCTAGTACTGCAGGGGTGCTTTCTGCTGTCTTGAACCAGGTCTCTATTACAGCACAAATGTCGATGTTCTCCATTTTAAGGAGTGCTTCGAGTGAGTGCATTTTGAGAATTAGACTTCTAGCATTGAGCAGCATGACCTCAGATTGCATTTGTTTGTAGCTGTTACGGTGGTAATTTGGTCTTTTGGAACACCGCCAAAAAAAGGCACTATGGGGGTGGCAAGATCCTTGGCCATTATCAAGAAGCCCAGGGGTGACAAATGCAGGCCATTTCTGGCAAAGCATCGAGGTCTGTCAATGATATCATCCCAGACAGACAGATACTGAATCCCCTTAGAATGACACCAGAAACTTAGCCAATTGTTGAAATTGATCATTTTTTGATTGTACTGTGGTATCATTCTGGGTGATGGTAGGAGGCTGCTCAGGGCTAGGGTCACACCTGCTTGGGCTACATAATCTGAGACCTCCTCCATGTCTCTTTTCATGCAGTTCAGGGTGGCATGTCTCAGGTCATTCACACCCACATGTACAACAACTGTTGTTGAGGGACCTGAGTGCATGCGTTATGTGGTGGCTCCTGGCACCTGACAGGCAGCGGACTGTTACTTTCTCCTTATTCAATTTAGTGAGTGGGACATCAGTTTGCCTCACTATCGAGTCACCTATGACTAGTGTTTTGGGCATGCTGTTTTGTCTTGGGGGCTTTGGTTGAGTGGCACACTGTTTAGAAGAGTTGTGTCTCGTGATTAGTGTTGTGTTGTGGTGGTCCAGTGCATTTCTGCCTTGGAGGTCTCTGCTGTTTGGGTAGATTTTTATTGAGAGCCGCCACGAAGGTGGGTGTGTGGTTTGTGTTTTTATGTGAAGGCAGTGCTGCTGTGTGTTCTGGAGGGCTGTGTGGTGCAAGTGTTGACCTTCTCCTCCTGACCAGCAATTCCAGTCTTGGCTGGAGAGTGTGTGGCTTCCAATTTGGATATACAAATGCATCTCTCGCAAGTCTGAGTGTTGGGAGGTAAGAGGAGAGGGTTGTCAGTGTACATGAGGCAGTTGCTACATTGCCTCAGAATGCCCAAGTTCACCAGGTTAATAGGAGAAAGCACAGGGAACTGACCTTCAGACATGCCTGGAGGGGTGGGCATTAATACTAGTACTGGAGCCATTTCCTTGTAGACTGTTTAGTGCTGGTACAAGAAGTCTGGTAAAGTGCTAGACTAATACGCTAGTAAAAGTGCAGGAGAGAAGAGAACTAGCAGAGCTAAGGAAAAATTTAAGAGCAGACTTTTTTGGCACTGCTCAGAAGCTTACAAGAGACTGAGAAACCTCAGTGTTCTCCCACTGAAAAAAACACCAACACATTCTAGAAACAGTTTCAGAGAAAAAGACCCCCCTTACACACACACAGAGGGAGATTCAGAAACCAAGCTCTCCGAGTCAAAATCAGAAATCTGAGAAGAAAAGCCTATATCTGTCCTTCCATTCTGCTGTCTAGATTCAGCCATTTGAATCTCTTTAGGAAAGGAGGTACCCCTCTTTCTTTTACCAGAGACAACTTGACAAGACGGATCAATACCCTGAATTAAACCCTGTGCTAGACCCAGTAATCTATTCCTGTCTAAGGAAATTTGAGGAGTAGATATATGTTTATTTTTTTCTTTTTGACAGGAAAACGGACCAACAAGGTTATTAATGGCAGCAGCAGCTTCTCCAGGTATAGGCACAACATTCCTAAAAAAAAAAAAAACAGGGAAGTCCTCCCTGTTCTCTCTCAGGACAGACAAGAGTGTTTGTCCCTTGCCCACTGAGGGGACCTCAACGGCTGCAGAGGATGCGGCTAACTCCTGGTCCATGATGTCTGTAGGTGTTAGACCAGCACCAGAGGGATCCCAGGTAAAAGATGAATTGTTTGAGGTACAACTGATAGCCACAGTAGTATCACCCACCTGTGAACAAGGAAAACTGATATCCTGTAGTGATGGCAATGGAAGAAGGACCGACTCTGGTGTTCCATTGTCTAGCCAAAAATGGTACATCTTTCCCAGGGAAAGCAAACAGCAAATGTCGGTAAAAAAAAAAGTCTTTAAAAGTGAATTTTTTTTCAAAAAGAAACAAAACAGCAGTTTAAAACACTTTGCCAGCCCACAAAGTGAAATAAGCACACTTTTTCTACAGAAAATATGGTTTACAGTTACATTAAACAGCTTTTAAATCAATAGGAAAAAAGATCACACCTGTTTAAAAGTACAGTACAGTCTCGTAGTGAAAGTCTGTTAAAAACACAAACTCTCAGCCTTAAAATTCCTTTTCAGGAAAGTTAAGTATTAATAATAAACAAAAATTAAATTATGGAAGTTTTTTCCCCAAAGAGAACGTATCTGTCCAGTAAAGAGATAGCACAAGCCAACCATCAATTCTCAAAAGCCTCAGACGAGTGTACTCTGGAGTGGCAGTAAAAGTCTGGGCTTTGGCACCCAAACTTGTCTTTTAGCAAGCTTAATTCAAACTGCCAGGCAGTTTTGGTGCATGGAAGGTGTCCTGAAGCTTGGAAAGCTAGATGGCTGTAATATCCTTGGCAGGATATAAGCCACATTGCCTAGGCTACTGCAGCAGTGAGCTATATAAAGAGAATTATATTATTTTATTTTAGATTATTTATTTTACTGATATTTGATTACTGGGAAAGTTTGACTATGTATAAGCCCATTTTCAGTGGAGGCCCAGGGATAAAAAGCTCCAAATCATTACAAAACATTTTAAGAATAATCCTACAATCTTCAAAAATAATTAAAAAAAAAAAACACACTTGCAGTTTAAATAATTATAACACATTAAACATAATATGAGAACATTGGTTAAGAATGTATACAAGGTATATGACAATCATTTAATATTTAGAGAAATTTTAGATAGTTTGTAGAGAAATTAGAAATGGGAACTACAATATGAAGTAAGGAAAACATAGGCTTACTGCATACTTAGAGAGAAAGTCAGGGAAGAGAATTTGACAGCACTAAGAAAGTAAGTGGAAAAAAGAGAGTAAGGAAGTATAAGGAATGAAAAGGTACTTGCTCACATTTACGGATAGAGTTTATCCTGGTTGTGTGCAAGTAGAAATCCAGATTTTACCTAGGAAGTCTTTCACAGTGGTTTTGAATGATGGGAAGGCGGGTATAGACCTGATTTACAGGCAAGGAGTTCCAGGCCTTAGCAAACTTGCACAAGTACAGACAATGCCCAGCAGATTTGCTGGCTTGTAAACAGACAGGAGTTTTTGGTCACCATATTGCAATGACCAACTGGGAACATAGTTGAGTAGAAAGTGCTGGACATGCATATGGATGCTGGATAATTTTATAGGTGGTAAGAAGTTGTGTATGTTAGCTGATGTGGCAGTTCTAATCAATTTAGGCTTTTCAATGTGCTATACAGTGGTGGGTTCTGAAAGGGGCATGTGCTGCAAATTTAGCAACTTTTGTTATAGCACCATTTACGTTTTCATTTTTGTGAAGCCTGGAGTTTAGTAAGGAATGGAGTGCCATAAAGAAGAGTGGGGTGGCGATAAGTAGTGGTGAGTGTAGTTTTAGTTGCATCAGTGAGAACATTTTTTGGTTCTGTAAAGCATCCCTAGTTTTTTTATGAGTTTTTCTTATGCAATTTTGTATATGCAAATCCAATGTATGATTATCATCCACTATCACCTTTAATAGTTTGCTATGAGAAGTGACTTCAGTTGTTGTATTAATCAAGAGACAGGACTTAAATTTAGTTTTTTCATGAGAGAAAAATGGGAAACAAACAGTGGTAGTTTGGTCTTTTTTGGGGGTTGAACATGACTTGTGAGTTACAAAGTCATGTTTCAGTAGCTGTTAAAGCTTCCTGAGTAATTTTTTGGAGGAGTTCCATGTTGCCAGATGTAAAAATGAGAGTGGAATCATCTTAGTATTGTATTAGGGTTTCCTGTTGTGTAGATGTACAGAGGGTGTTGGTCCCCGCCTCTAACGTTTTCACCAAGGACAGAGCATTGTTGTACCCCTGTGCTGACTGTAAGGTAAGGAGAAAGAGTGAAGTGCCATTTTACTGACTGACACCCATCAGACAGGTAGCTTTTGAACCACATAAGGATGGGTTGAGACAGACCTAGTGAGGACATTTCAAGTAGAAGTCTGCTGTGACAAACTGTGTTGAAGGCTTTAGATATTTCATAAAATGAAAAAAAAAAAAAAAAAAGGCTATAATAATGAACTTTGAGCCAGCACGTGATTTAAGTTCAGCATTCCCTTTTTTGTGGTGGTGCTTAAGCGCTGTCGCCACAGTCAGTTAGACGCTGCTTCGATTCTCAGTTAAAAGTCCGCCTACAGCGTATGACGATGCGGAATGGGCTGCCTTCGCTGAAGGTTGGCCAGCATATAAAACTCTACTGCCAATCATTAGCGGACGTTCCGCGCTGGGGCTACCTAAACGAAAAAAAAGCCGAAAGACACACACACACATTCCCTTTTTTGTGGGATCATGACATTCTGAGGTACTTGGGAATTTGGTTCAAACAGGATGCTTAACAAGCACCTCAGGAAATGTGGGAAGAAATTGCTCAAAAGATTGTAAGATAAAACTATAAAAACTGTTATTTATGGACAATGATAATAAGATAGGAAACAAACGATTAAGAAGTTGATGGTTCTGATTTTTTTTTTTTTATGTATCTCAGGCTTATATATGCATCAGCCAAGATATCAGGTATGGAAGAATATGAAAAAAGGAAATTAAGGAGTGTCTTTGGTATAACAAAAGGGAAAGACGAATACTGACAAGGTGGTCATGGGCTTCCCTATTTGAAGGCGCACTGTAAGGTCACACAACTTAGATTAATATATTTGATTCAGCATACAAAATAAATTACCAAATAAATATAAAAAAACATTACTTACAGTCTTATACATGTTAAAGTATTAAACAAGTCTAATTTAAAAGAAAGTTTTGGAAAAACAGAATAATGCCAGTAATAAGACAGACACAGAAAAGAATTTCATGAGCACTTGGAAAAGAAAGATCAAAGAACCAAAATCTGGAGGACAGCTTCTAAAAGGAGATGAGGTAATTAAAACTGGATGTACGTACAGGTCTAATATTAGAGATCACGGAAGATATGCAGAGGTTGGATAGTAATTTTGTTAAACTACAAATAGGTTTTAGAAATGAGACACGAAAAGAAAGGGCAAAGTAGAAAAAGAGTAAAAGCATACAAGCTCATATAACATCTGAGAAGATAATACGGTATAAAAATAATAGGGAATGAACAATTAAAGAAATTATGGATAATGAGTGTACAGAGATGGGTCTTAATCCTGGATATGCACCAAAACTGAGAACATTTAGAATTTTTGCAAGGAAATGTTGTACAAATACTTCCATACTCCCACAAGACTTGGAAAAAATCTTCTCATAGACAATAGACATACAGCACATAATTTTTGAATGTATGGAGTTCCTTCAGTACAAAAGTGGCTTGAATAATATGCAAAGTCTTACACTTGAAAGAGAATTTAACCTCCGTATAGAGATGTTTTTGTTGCTTTGGTGAAAAATGTACAGTTGTGTAAGATGAACTTAGCATAACAATAGATGTTTCAAATGATTACTGCTGCAGTAGCCTTAGCAATATGGGGTAGCTCGAGCTGAGCTGACTAAAAAACATGTTTGGGTAAAATGCCCTTCAGAGCTTTCCTGCCAGCAGACAGGCGGAGGTTCATCCCTGAAAGGACAAAGCTAAGAATAACAAAAATAAATGTCCACACCCTGACATAAAAAACACACACCAAAATAATAAAAAAAAAACAAAAAAAACGAGGGGGGTGGAGGGTGGGAGTGGCTACTTGCAAGCAGTGATAATTCAAACATCTACTGTTATGTTAAATTCAATTTACACAACTGTACTAGGTTTTGTATATCTGCCACTGCTGCAGTAGCCTTAGCTATACGAGTTGATTACCACAGCTAACTACATTTGGGAGGTGGAAGGAGAAGGGTCCAGGAGGCCCTGGAGGACAGTCCTAGCAAAGCATGATCTAGACCTAGAGAAGGAATCCAGCTTATACTGCTTTGTAAAAGTATGCACAGAGAACCAAGTAGCAGCTTCTAGAATACTTTTATGACTTTTTGGAAAGGGTTGGATTCTAGAAGCCAATGTGCATGCAGAATGGGCCTTGACCCTTCCTGGAATACATCAGTCATGGTAGAGTATAACAAAAGGTCATAGCCTTTGACAAACATTTGGAAATTGTCTGTTTTGACACTGGTTGTCCCTTCTTACCTTCACAAGAAATGAATAACTGATGCAATGATCTGAAAGATTCAGTTCTGTCATGTGGGTATCCAATATATGGAGTATCCTTTCTCCCTCATTTTTAAACTCCGATATTACTTCAGGCATAAAATCAAGACTAGTTCTCAAAGAAACACTATTCTTGTGGAAAATGAGGTTGGGTTGAACTGAAACTCAGATACCCTTCTTGCTGAGATCAGGGCAATCAATAAAACTGTTTTCCATGTTAAGAACCTCAAGTCAGCCAGATTAGCTGGTTCAAATGGAGCAAGTGTTAGTTTCTCTACCACACTGTGGTATTGTCTGTAACCAGTTGAAGAGTTTCCAGGGACCAAATATGGTTCAGCAAATTGAGTGCCTTGATCAGGGCAAGCATCTCTTTGATATTTATGTGCTTGCATCTTGTCATTAGTGTCCCACAGCCCCTGCACTTTTATCTCTCCTGAAACTGACCTCAAGCAAAGTCTGAAGCATCTGTGGTGACTGACTGCTTTGTAGAAGGGAGGGAGAAGGGGAGACTTTGATTTAAGGATATCAGTTGTCTCTACCAAGTGATTTCTCTTCTGACAAATCCCAGGACTGGAATCGGAAAGGGTAAAGGCTGCTAATGCTGGGTCCAAAGAGATTTCAGATATCACTGTTTGTTTCTCATTTGGAGTCTTGCCAGGTATATCACAAGAATCATAGAAACCATGAGATTCAAAATCCTGAGGTATTCCCTCACAGTGACTGAAGTTAGACTGGACAACCTTAGAAATAGATCTAAATAAACATGTATTTTATTCCTGTGGAAGAAAAGCTCTTATACCTGGAGGTGTCTATTTGACATCCCACCTTCTGCAAGAAATCTCTCACCCAGCAAAGAGATTCCTGACATTTTGAAAAAGACTCTGCAAAGATGAGAAAGTTGTCTAAATATGGAAAAATGTGGATACCCTGTAGCCTGCAATGGAGCTAGACACTTTGTGAACACTCTTGGTGCAGTGGATAGTTTAAAGGGGAAGGCACAGAACAGATAATGCGATGAAGAACAAATGGAAACAAAACAGTCTGATCCACAGGATGAGGAATGGCCCCCTGAAAAGGAGGCATTTCCTCCCACTGCCATCTGTAACCCTGATGAATGATTTTCAGAACCCATGTCTGAAAATCTATTACCAAAGAGAAAAAGAGATTCAGATTTCTTTGAAGAGAAAGATGGACACAGAGGAAGAGGTCACAAGGTCTCTTGAAAAGTCATTCAGACTTGTTGAAGTGTCCTTAGTTTTGGGAAGTCTGAGAATTCTTTTGGGAACCTCCTTGCCACTTCTTAAACGTCTGTTTATCCAAATTCCACTGAGACTGTGTATTTTGTTTTTTGCCAGAATTATATGAGGAGAAAGAAAATCCCTTCAACAATTTGGAAAAGGAGGGCTGAAAAATCTTTGCGATTCCCTGGATCAGTTTGCCCAGTTCGTCATACTTTCTGATCATCTCTGCAGAAGAGGGGCCAAACACTAAATCTCTATCCAAGGGAGAATTAAAAATCTTATTTTTATCATTTGGAAGGTTCTGAGAATGCAGCCAAGCAAACCTCCTTAAAACCATACCAGTGACCACAGCCTTGGAAGAAGTATCAGAGTCATACACACAAACATTGAGTACTGACCTGTGCAATAGAAAAAAATAAGTTACTTTAAAGTAGATTTTTCTTCACAAGAAGAAACTGTAAATATAACCTTTGACATACTCTCACAATGCCAGTATAAACTAACATATATGAGCCGGACAATTTAAAACTTTGAAATTCAAAGCTGTAGAAGTATACACGATTTTCCATACATATCAATAATTTTCTCATCCTTATTAGAATGATTAGGACTGAAATTAACTAAGTGCTTGGCAGTGGAGGAGTCAATTAAGGCTACAACTTGGGTCAGGTTTGTTAATAGTGTATAAAAATTTAAAAGACTGAGGAACTTTATACATTGTATCTGCCTTTTTAGGGACAGCTGGTAGACTATCGCAGGCAGTAAGACGTACATCCTCTAAAGCAGACAGGAGAAATGGGTGTAGGTTCTGGAAAATCCTTCTGTAACAACTCATAGTACTTTTGAGGCACTGAGAAACCTCAGCGTTCTCCCACTGAAAACACTAGGACATTCTAGCCAACAGTCTCAGAGAAAGAGAACTTCCACAGAGAGAATCAGAAAGAGCTTTCCTCAGAGTTGGAATGAGAAATCTGAAGACAAAACCCTGAATCTGTCCCTGCATCTTTCTGTAAAGATTTAGAATCCTGAATCTCTTCTGGAAAGGAGGCATCCTTCCTTCTTTTACAGAAAACTACTTTACAAGAAGGATCAATAGCCTGAATCAAACCGGGAGCCAGTCCCAGTAAACTATGTCTATCCAAAGAAATTTGAGGAGGAGTAAATACATGCTTGGTTTTCAGTTTCCTTTTGACAGGAAAAATGGGGCCAACAATGTTACTAATGTCAGCCTCTGCTTCCCAAGGGATGGACACAGCATTCTGACACAATATGGAAACCTTCCTGTTCCCTCTCCCAGGACAGACTAGAGTGGTTCTCCCTTGCACAATGGTAAGCAGCCAAACAGCCGCAGAGGACGAGGCTAACCTCCAGTCTACAGTGGCTGTCGGTGCAATACCAGAGGGATCTGGGGTAAAAGATGAGTGGAATAAGGTACAACAAATGGCCACAGCAGAGTCACCCACTCTGCCACCACAATAGGATAGCAACTTGACTCAGCTGAAAAGGCCATTTGCTTAACTTTTTCTTTTTGTGGCTGGAAGGAGGACTGACCATAGTAGTGACAATCTGTTGCATGGTCAAGTTTTAAATGGTGCCTCTATCCTGGGGAAAATGAGCAACAATGCCAGTAAAACTAACTGTCCATAAGTTATTTTAACAAATAAAACACAGTAAAAAGTACTTTCAAGCACTATGTTAGCCCCATAACCTTAAAACTATACTATTTCTTGTGCAGAAATTGTGTTTATCAGTTAGAGAACATTACTTTTTAAGTGACAGAAACAATGAGTGCCCCATTTAAAAGTGAGATACAGTCTCAAAACAATCCATACAAATACAACATTCCTAGCTTTAAAATTACTTTCCTGAAGAGGAAATTTATAAAACATTAGCAAAAATAAGAAAATGGATTTTTTTCCCAAAGGGAACTTAAATCCCCAGCTAAGGAAAGCATAAGCCAACCGTTGATCCTCAAAAGCCTCACAGAAATGTATTCTTTGGCAGCAGTAAAGTTCTAAAGGACGTCACAATCATTTTGTCTTTCAGTCAGCTCAGCTTGAGCTGCTTTGACAGCTTGGGCGCATGCAAGGTGCCCTAAAGCTTTGGAAGCTGGCCAGCTGTTATATCCTCGGCAGGATATAACCCATATGGCTAATGCTGCAGCAGTGATCAATATTAAGAACATTAGCATGTACTAAAGAGGTAAAGGCATAGTTTTATTTAGTGCTGACAGCAGCTAAGAAAGCTTCGACTACAAAAATAGAAAACCACTGACAAACCACCATAAAAGAGATTAAAAGATGATTACAGATATTAAGAATATAGAACTGAGAACTACTAGAGATCAGAAACAGAACTCCATATTAAAAACTGGGCTGTAATAGATGCGGCACTGGAATTTGAACATGCAGAGTACATTGACAAAGAACAAAATACATTAGTACCTATAGCCATTTAGTAAAGTAACGAAAAGTCACTTGTCCATTTAAGACATGTAATATTGTGAAAATGAAACAATATAGTAACTAATTAATACCGGATCTCAAATTAGGTCATAAATAGTTAAATGTATATGTTTAACTGTTTTTGTTTAATGAGCAAGAGTAAATAAGTCTGGATAGAACAACTGATTGTGATATTTGGATTTGTATGCTCAGTAATAGCAAGTTATTGATAATGGAATGTAAGCACCAACTCTCTGGCATGAGGCTGTTTAACTGCATTGTATTAACTTACAATTATAAAATGGATTTAACAGCAATCCGTGCCAAAATAACACGTGCATTTCAAACTGAAAAATGTCAGAATAAAGTATTTGCAGTGCTCAAAAAGAATGGCTACTGTAGCAAATAAGCAAATAACTCCATTAAAATGTAATACTAAGTAAAAACTCTATGACTTGGGAAACAGAATATCCATAAATATACAATTGTATAACAGTACTACAATATCCCTACTACTGGGATATTTCACTGGTTAAATAAAAGTATTTCTAAATGGTTATAATCTACAATTACCATTGCAAAAATATATTTATCCAAAACGAACACCAAATGTGAACTCATAGTAAAATGAAAAGTTAAAAATTTAAGTGCATTAATCAAACTGGTAAAATCCCATTTTCTGCACTATAACATACTCTTATTTAAAGAGATAACTTGCAAATATAACAGGAGGATTACGAGAGTTCGGTTTCATTGTCCCAACAGTGGTGCAAACTTTTCAATGTACCGCATATTAATTTCCAACGTACATGAACGCATACACACAGTAAATGAAGCACGTCTCCAATTAATCATTTTAATACAAGTCACCTGATAAAAAGTGCTTTTGTGCAATGAACTTGTTTAGGAAGTTAAGCATCTTTCTAAAACAAATCAAGTGCATGAGGTCAACAATCCACATCCAGTCAGGAGCAAAGCCAGATTTAACCACTGAAGGGTAAACCACACTATAGATATATCTGCCCATCCCCCCCCCCACCCCCGAGTTAGGTTCTATTTTTGTTATGATAAATTACAAACAGCTAAAAGACAGAGGAAAGGTATCCAATAACAGTGCAGGGAATTCAGATACAGGAATGGACCTTAGACTAACAGCCAGCCAATGCTGAATAATGTGTGTACTTTAAAACCAGCACCTTTTCCTCAGACAGACATAGGTGTGCATGTTGTGCAGACCTATTCTATGCAGTATTACCGAGTTAGGAGCAGCTGTGAGGAGCAACTATGCCAGCAATGTACAAGCAGCTGAGAATGACAAGAAAAAGTTTGTACAAGGTCTAGAAGAATGGTCTTTGTATGCTGTTGCAGCTGACCATCAGGGACAAGGGGGCTGATATACTTTGCTTACAAGAGTTTACAAGTAGCCACTCACTCTCTAAAACTGTCCAGGGATAAATGCAGCAGAATACTAGAACAGAAGGCAAGTCAAAGGTAAACCACAGCTGTACTGACATGCCAACATGGACAGAGTCATCTTACTGGAAGGACAGGATGGCAGACCACAGAAGGCTTAAAAAACTATGCATGGGATTCTTTGAAACTAACACTCCATCCCTCCCCCGTTTCCACTTCTTCAAACAAGTTTACTATTTGCTTCCAATTGAAAGCAACAATAAAGAAGATGCTCAGCATTATGGTCTTGACCAAAATACTGAAGTCAACACAAAGCTTTAGTGCTCTGGTTCCATCTGCAAAGCTGTCTACTGAAAAGCAGGTCACTCAACTAAATCAGCTTCATTAAATCAAGGACACAAAACTTTTGAGTATGTTTTACCTATGAGAGCATGCTATCTCAGGAAAGGAAGTTGTCTTTTTCCTAATGGTGCGCAACCTCAAAGATAATGCATACAAGTAAGTGAAGCAAGGGTCAGACAAGTCATAAACTTGCATTTTTTGTCATTTTGAGCATTCTTGTGTATAAAAACACACAGTGCACATCACACAAGTATAGTCACACTTCCTTCTGAACCATATAAAGGAATGTCTGCATGGAGAAAACACTAAAGCACTTATGTCACCCACAAATTGGCAATAAGTGTTGACCTTTATCTTGTAGACAACTATCCATGCACTATTTTATAACATTAAGTCAATTTCATTCCTAGTTTTAATTGCTGTTGGGATCAAATCAAGCATTCTGTACCACAAGAAATCTAAGTACATACCACTTTGACTTGGTATACTAGAGAAAGGTAAAACCATACAACTATCTCTATGACAAATTAGTATCAACGTGTGCACATTATACAATTAATTTTAAGCACTCCTGTTCTAGAGGACTGGCATACACTGACTATCCAAGATTGACTGCAAAGGTGTTACAACATTTACATGTACCACACCCATTAGTTGAAGCACACAACTTGGTATTTCTTTCCTGCAAAGCACTCCCTCTTTACATGATTAAGACTCACATGTACTATTACACAAATCTAACTGCTACTCAAACTGCAGTATCTGACTAAAGTCTATATAAAAAAAATTATTATGATCCCAAACCCCTAAAGGAATGCTAGATTAGTATGGTATACAAAATGGTTTGCATGAGATGCCCTCTGTATTGCAGCACAGTAATGCTAGTGCACTCTACAGATGCTTCAACTATCCCTAGATTCACTGCACATAGTTATGTGGCCATTCACTTGTGGATACAAAGTTAGAATGAGCTAAGTTGGCTCTGTGGTATAAAGTAAGAAAGCTGTGACTACAACCCAGATGAGAAATGCTGAAACAGCAGCCCAAGAACTGCAGGAGCTGGAGCAGGTGGCCCCAGGAGCAATGCAGCTAAAGTCTGCATGGCCATGCTTGGGAATGGGAGAAAGTAGGTGTGACACACCACAGCACATTAAAAGTACTCCATCTATCAGAGGTCAGTGTATGGAACTCTGTGCGAGAATTAAGTATAAACAAGCAAAAGGACAAGTTCCTGCAGTAAACAAGGTCTGATATTAATTCCACGATCCACAGCACAAGTTCAAACCAAGAAATGCTCATAGCTTGTAAAAACTTTAATAAAACTACATACAGAGAACTTAATATACAAACATGCAGAGCATACAGTTTTCAGGTACAACCATTCTTCAGTGCAAAGACATATATGGGTTTTAAGGGTTGTTTTACATCAAGAGAATTAAGTATGCAGTCCCTAAAAAGCGCTGTGCAGTGCTGAAGCCAGAGTCACTGCACATGCTGACGCACATGTGCATCTAAGGACTGGCATCGTAAGGCACGTGTCAGTTACCATAGGGACTGAAAGTAAGGCTTAAAGACAGGAAAATACTGATGTCTATGAACCTATATGTCAAGCAAAGTTCCTCATTAGCACTCTGCAAGAAAAATCTTAATGAGTGGATGGGAAATAGGAAATACAAAAAAACAAAAAGAAATGGAGCACCGGAAACCACGTAGTTCAAGCACGAATAATTCATTAACAAGACCACACCACAGACATAACACCAAACCACATTAATGCTACACAATTCCTCATACGTTTTCGTCACGAAATAACTTCATCAGATGAAATCTCCATTTCTTTTTGGTTTATAGTACTGCGGTTGGAGCATTGTGCCATTTTCGTTTTTTGGAAATAGGAAATGCAACTCTGGGATCACTTCTGTGGCTCTGCTCGACAGTGGCACAGGAAAATAACTTCCTTGGGTGGCGTAAGCTATGGAACCTTGTTGGCTAGGCTTACTTAGGCCCTTGGGCCAATAGCCTAGTACCTACCTATGAACCTATGACTGCCTAAATGATGGTCTTCAATGACAAATTCATGGGACTGTGGAGAGTTAGCAGGTTGCAACAAAAATGCATATTTCAAAAAAATAAGACAGAAATGGCTGCATATTAGTCACCTCACGTGCTGGTGGAGTAGGAGGATGGAGCTGTGAATACAGCCTAAGTAACCCAGCTTCACTTAGTGGTTGGTTGGGAGGGGAGCTTGATTGGACAGGTAAGGGGGAAGGGTGTGTGCATACTCAGGGACACATGCGCACAGTTGATTTTCATGATGAGGAACAAGGGAACCACTGAACAGTGCCTCCTGAGGGTGGTTTGGGACATTCTGCTAGTAAACCATGCAGATGTGAGGGGCAGTGCAGTGCTGATACCACTGCATGTCCCAGACACAGATTATGATGGGTGGGCACCATGGGTAGGGCTTAATTAGAAAAAAAATTAAAAACACCCATATGGCTGCTTTTATAATGGCTCCTCCCTGTTGGTGATGCGGTAAATTAACAAGACAGCAGGCTGGGAGGGGGATGATGACTGCCAGCCAGTGGAGACCAACAAAAAATATATTAGGCACCTGAATATCAGAAGCTTTTACCCAAACGTTTAAAATAAAGGCCTGGATCTTGCCAGAAAGACATGAAATCTTAGTTATTTCCAAATTTCAATAATCCCTAGCTAATACAGTCTTGGAGACCTTCAAACTGTTAACTCTCTTTATGAATGGATAACCAAGAGGCAAAAGAGGAGTTGCACTACTGCTCAAACAGAGGGCAGCATAGCCTTTCATTGATCAGCATGACTTGCTTCCTCTCATAGAACAAAAAAGATGAGCTACAGCGAAGTCTCAGAAAACAACAGGAGGAGCAACTGTAAAGTGCTAAAGGGAAAAGAAGGGAAGATTTGGATAATATACAAAAGTTCATAATGGTTGTTGTTAATCAACTACTGCTTGACAACTCTATACAGCACAAAAACTTTTAACACAACGAATTAGAGAATAAAAGGTAGAAAGAGTTTTAGTCAAAAAGTTAGATAAGAAAGAATAATCATATATCCTGTAGAGATTTGATGAAACTTTAAATAAAGCTGGGGGATGAAGAAACCAAGAAAAGCCACAATTGGAAATACTGATGGAAGCCTTACTTATGCCAAGGTTAGCAGAAGACAAGTATCAACAAACAGCTAAGATAGGAAGAGAAGAGATAAAAATGGTAATGCATAAACCAATCTACGGGAAAGTCTCCAGGAATAGATGGTATTACTGTGAAAATTTGGATGATAGGAAAGAAGAAATAAAGATCTTGACATTTTTCTTTAAATTTACATTATGTACTCACCATAACTAGGCATCTGTGTTGTTCATTTTCATTCTTCCTCAACGTATAGGTCTCGGATCCGACCTTGGCCACATTCTCCAGACTTCGGATACAACTCTTGAGCTCCTCCCTCTTCCCATAATACTGTAGTCCCATTCCCAATACCTCAGATTGAGTTTGCGGTCATAAAAATTTCAGTATATAATAAAAGAAGGAAAGAGAAAAACTAAAGCAGGCTCAAACCTGGAACTACAGGTTCCAAAGATCCATCAGGTCACTCCATAAGATAACAGGATGGAGGAAGGAGGGAGGGAAGTTAAGGAAGAATGAAAATGGACAACACAGATGCCTAGTTATGGTGAGTACATAACTTTAATAGACGTCCTTTTCATTCTTACTTAACATAGGGAACAGAGTCCCCAGCTATGTAAATCTTAGGTGGCCGTCATTGAAGGATATTCCAGTAAACTGCTGAACCAAAAGCAGCCCCATTTCTGGAAATCATGTCCAATTTGTAATGAGTATTAAAGGTATGAGCATTAGACCAGGGGGCTGCTGCACTATCATCAACTGAAGTTCTAGACCAGAAAGCAGATGACACTGCCATGGATGTAGTTGAATGGGCCTTAGGGGGATTTGGTAAGAAGCCTTGTTCAGAATAAATTCAAGAAATGTAAATAAGGATCCATTTGGCCAATATAACTTTAGAAATTGGGGAACTCAGCCAACTGGGTGAAAAAGAGACAAATAGCTGGTCCATTTTTTTGAACTCTTTTGTTCTGTTTAAGCAGAAATGTAATTGTCTATGTACAGCTAACATTAGTAGCATGTATTCACCCTTGTTTGGTAAATAAATGATTTGATTTATGTTTGATTCAGAGGCTACTTTTGGTAGAAAGGAAGGATTGGTTTGTAAGGTAACCCTGTCTTTATAAAAAAAAAAAAAACATAGGGAGCTTTTGATGAAAGAGCCTGGAGTTCGGAAAGCCTTTTATGAGAAGTAATAGCAGCTAAAAAGACATTTTCCAAGACAGGAATTTTTAAGTCAGATTTTGCTGAATGTTCAAAGGGGCACCGAGTTAAGCTTTGCAGTACTACTGTCAAGTCTCAGGGAGGGGACGGATCTTTCACCAGGAGGGGGGGGGGTCTGAGCTGGAAGGTACCCTTCAAAAAAAGCCTTACATAAAATGTGAAAGCTGTCAGGCAAGAAGTATTATATACAGGGTGAAACTTTGATATGGCTACCAACTCTACTTTGATTGTGGTAAAAACAACACTTTCTTTAAAAAGAGAAGCTAAAAACTCCAATGCAGAAGAAATAGGGGCAGTAAAGGATCAATATCCTTTTGCAGGGTCCAAATTGAAAATGCTTTACACTTACTCTTGTAAATTTTCTTAGTGGAGTCTTTCTGTGAAGACAAAAGTATATCACAAAATGGGGAAAAGAGCCTGGGCTCTCTTGCCATCAATAGAGCTGGAGAAATCATAAAATTAGTTTTGAGGGTTGAAATACTGGGATGTTTTATCCCAGAGTGATGTGACAGAAGGTCTGAACTGTGGTCAAGTATCCAAGGAGGATAATGAAGATGAAACCAAAGGAATGGAAACCAGACCTGGCAATGCCAGCAGGGGGGTGATGAGGATAACCAAGCTCTTCAACCAGCTGGCTTTTTGTCTTTCTGTAAGATTTTTTGGAATTAAGGGTACTGTGGGATAAGCATAAAGGAGACCATAGGCCAAATGTGGAGCAGAACATCTCTCAGCATTTCCCCCTGAGAGAAGGATCAGGGTAAAGTACCTGTTGCATTTGTTGTTGTGGGGAGAGGCAAAAAAGGTCACAGCAAGGTTGATGCCAATGACAGAGAATTTCCTCCACCACTGATTGAAAGAGCACTCATGAGGCATCAGAATGGACCTGCTGGAGTTTGTCGGCAAGTACATTAGACTTCCCCAGGATGTGCACTGCCACTAGAAAGTGGCTGGAGAAGATCGCCCACTGCCACATTCATAGCTTCGTGACAAAGGGGGTAAGAGAGTTCCACCTTGTGTGTTGATTCACCAAACCACAGACATGTTGGTTTGAATAGCAATGGTCCATAGAGGGAGAACATCTTAAAGCCTGCAACACCAGAATGACTACTTTCCTCTCCAAGACACTAATAAGCAAATTGGTCTCTTGGGGGACCACATACCTTGGACTGTCCTTCTCAAAAAATGCCCCCCACCCCCACCCCAGTTGAGTGCACCCATTGTTACTGTAGGTACATGGGGAAACAGAACAAAGGGGCAACCTACGAGAGTCTCAAACAAATGCTTCCATCACTGAGCAAACCTGAGTGAGTCCGACTAGAAAGTAGAGAGTCTGTTGAAGAACAGACCACTGAACAGCTAGAGTCCACTGCAGAAAGCACATATAGCAAAGTGCTAAGGGGACTAAAACTTCAGATGCTGCCATGGAACCCAGAGCCTGTGGAATCAGTCTGGCGGTAAGAGCAGGATGAAAAAGGATTTGTTAAATCTGGGATTTGACTATGGTTACATGATGCAGGGGTAGGGAAGCAATCGGACTTACAGTGTTCAGATGAGCACTGATAAAGTCCAGGCTCCAAACTGTAGTAGCTTTGATCTGGACAGGTTGACCGTAATGCTTAAAGATTGTCAAGCTTGGAGCAAATATTCCCTGGACTGTTCTAGGAGTTGCTTGGTTGGAGCAATAAGGAGACAGTCATCTAAGTACAGCCTCAAGTGAGGTACCACCACTGTTATACACTTGGTAAACATTCTGGGGGCTTAGTGAGCCCAACGGGTAGGGCTCTGAATTGATAGTGACTGGCTCCCAGCCAAAAGCACAACAGTCTTCTGGATCATCTGTCTATTTTGATGGGATAGTATACATCCTGAAGATAGATAGAGCATATCCAAGAGGTAGAATGGGCTGAACTTCCTCACATATAGGCTTACAATGCTTAGATGCAAAATTGGTCTCGGGTCCCTTGTCTTTTTTGGCACTAAAGAATCTCAGGTAAGTTCCAAATCCTCTCTGCTCTGGTGAGACCTCCTTGATGACTCTTTTTCTGCAACAGCTTCTGAATTTCTTGAGCTGCAGCTTCTTCCTGACTTGGTAGAATGTTGGGAAGCTTGTTTCTCTTGGAAGGTGGTGTTTGGGGAAAAATGGCATAAAGTAACCTCTGGATATTATGTTTAGCACCCAAAAATCTTTTGTTAAGGTAGCCCAAGCATCTGGGTGCAAAAGACAAGCATCCCTGACTGCCTCCACAGGCAAGCAGTCAAGCAGACTTTCAAGGGTACTGAAATGGTCTATCCAGAAATAAAATCACAGAAGACCTGATTTTGTGTGCCTCCTCTGTCACACGGATTGCGTCTTCCATTCAAACTCCCTCCTCTGCTTCTAAGGGAGTTGTTTCCACATGAATCCTGGCAAGATCCCTGTGATTTATGGAACCACATTTTCTTACTTCCTCTCAGATTCCTTGAGAAAGGTCACTAAAGGGTAGAAAAGCAAATCCCTATGGCAGACCAGGTCTTTCCTTCCTGCTCACTGCAGGAAAGGATTTCTTTCACAGAGGGGCCAAACAAGGAAGTTCCATCAAATGGAGCACTGATGAAAGAAGACTTGAAAGCCTCCACAAAATTGCATAGCCACATCTAGGCATTTCTCCTTATGGCAATGCCTGAACCATCAGCCAGTATGATACCTTCTGATGCAAGCAAAATTAGTCTTAATGGACCCATTTGACATAGATAAGTGGCCAGCTGTGAGGAGAGGTCTTAAAATCCTCTGGAGACATGGACTCAAAGACTTTGAGAGCTCCTTTGTCAAATCCCTCTGCAGTCTTATAAGGTGCACCAAATAGGTTGCTGATGTAAATATGCACTTTCCAAAATCTGACTAGTGCCCTGACTAGTGCCCTGGACTCTCTGTTAGGGTGTGGACAGAGAAGATCTGTTCTGCAGGCTCCTCCTTGGTGGTCCCGCCACAACCATCGCATCAACAGGGACTTCTTTGCTCCAATGTGGGCTAGATTTCAGATTGACTAAAATCTTGCCTGGCTCAAAAGAATCCAGTTCCTTTCATGTCTGGTGACAGGCTAGATTGAGAAGCTCATTGGCTGAGGGAGTCACCTAAGATGTAGACAGGCCAGAGCCAAAAGCTTCCAGGAATACCGAGTCCTCAGGAGATGGGTTATCTCAGGACCAACCACCTTTTTGTTTAAGGATTTCCAAAATGTTTCCAAAGGAAACATCACCAGGTGGTGATTCGGTGGACCCTTCCCCTTTTTCAAAGTCACTATCTTTGGTGAGGGATTCCATAGGGGAATCCAAGTGCCTCCTTTTGCACATTCACTTTCAATGAAGACCCTTCCCCTTTTTCACATTCACTTTCAATGAAGACCCTTCCCCTTTTTCAAAGTCACTACCTTTGGTGAGGGATTCCATAGGGGAATCCAAGTGCCTCCTTTTGCACATTCACTTTCAATGAACTGCTTCAGCAAGATGCTCTGGAGGGGTATCTGAAGAGAGGAGTAGTTCCTCTGTGGGGTTGGTCTGGATGCCAGTTAGTACCGACTGTCCCTGTGGAGTAGGTGTGATGGGATCAGAGCTCAGAACCAAAAAGAGGGATAGGGTGTAGGGTCCAAGAAAACATGAGAGGCTGTATCTCTTGAATGACAGAACACCTTCTCCACAACTTCAAAGGCAGACGGACCTGGGGAAGCCATGGCCAGCTGCATAGGAACCAAGATCTCCAAAGCAGATAAGCTACAACTTCAACTGGATCCATGTCTCAAGGAGAGAGCCAGATCCCAGCTAACCCCAAAGCTCTGAGGGGCAAGAAAGGCTCCGATAACATCAGAGTTGATCCCTGCCCCACTGATCCAATGCTTCAGCTTCAAGATTCATCCTGATCCGAGGTGTCACTCATCCAGTCCGGATAAAACAGATGAACAGTTGTGGGTTTGGTTCAAGCAGCTTTATTATATCCAGACACATCAGGATTGAGGCTTAGTAACAAACTTAAATAAACTTAACAGACTGACTCCTGCACCCATACAGGTTAGCACTCTAGCTGTTCTTTCAAAGTAGCACTGCTGCCTGCACATGCTCTCTATTTATATGCATGTGCCCTCACTTTGAAATGCTTCTTAAAGTTGCAACACATGTTCTGTTCTACATTCTCCCTGTTTGAGAAACAAGTCATGCACTGAAAATGACAACATTCATGGATATGCAATTGTACAGAAATGATCCTTTGACATGCAATTATACATAACTAAATACAAATAAAACAACCATATCCAGGTTGCTGTGTATTTTGCACTAGGTCTAGAAATATGACTAGATTGTGTGACATAAAAATTAGAACTGGGTTTAGCAACAGTGGCAGTCTTTAATGAAAGTTCAACTTCAGAGACATCTGGATAATCATCAGGAATGGGAATAGATGCTGAGACATGTCCTTCAACAGGAACATCCTCTGAGTTGCTCTGAGATCTAGAGTCTGTACCACAGGCACAATGCTGCAATACTGATTCAGAAACTAGAAGATGCCTATGATCCCTTCTGTATTCTATACCCTCAGATTCCACTAAGCAGGATCTCGACTTGGCACATATACTGCTCACTTGACCAATTCGATCAAAACCTTTCGCCATTGTGCATCCTCACTATCTCTCCTTCTTTCAATAGGTGAAGAAATCTGCTCATTTTAATCACAGCTGGACTTCTGAAAGGAATGATTTTTAAATAGTTGGGATTTGATTGCTCTGGTGTTTTTGTCATTAGGCACCAACAAACTGGAAAGTTGTTCCAGTATATTTCTGAGATTAAGCAAATTCAAGAAGATATCTGTATTGTCATGCTTTGATCTCTCTAGTAATTGCTTTGCACTACATACTGCACGCTCATCCAGGCCGTTTGACTGGGGGTATTCTGGACTGAAGTCCCACTCTTTTGCAAATTTCTGAAATAACAGACTGGTAAACTGGACAGTTGTCAGAAATAACTGTGTGGATTACAATGGACTGAGAAGTGACGTTTCAACTTAGTAATAACAGTACTGGACGTTGGGTTACATAGCATATCAATCTCAATCCAGTTCAAATAAGAGTCTAAGAACACCAAGTAATTCTGATTGTTTCACTTAAATAGGTCAGTGGCTACTGTTGACAAAGGTAGTTCAGGAATCTGGCTTAGATGAAGTGGCTCTTTTTGCAAATGCGGTTTAGTACTACTGCGTACCGAGACCAAAATACTAGTCCTCTTGCCCTTTTGGTAGCTTCGGAACTTGGGTGGCCACAATGCAAAATCTGAATGTACTCATGTTGTATGGAAGTAAGAACGATAACTTTAGGACCTTTGAAAATGATACCATCTTCTATGAACATCTCATCTCTGTAAGGAAAATAAGGTTACATTTCTGCTGGTACACAAGATTACTTTAATGGCCAACCAACATTGATGAAGTGGTTGAGCTTTTGCAAAACTGGATCAAACTTTGGATGACCTCTTAGCTCATCAAGTCTTATGGTAGAAAAATTACACACCTCCATGATTTCGAAGTCAAGTTCTCTGCATCAAGTTTTCAGTGGTATTTCTGGGCGATCTGGATAAGGTATCAGCCAGATAGATAAGTTTGCCTTTGGTATAGACCATTTTTGATGTTGTACTTTTGTAATCTTGAGCAACATTTTTGTAGTCTTGCTGAAGCTGTATGCATATGTTTCTTTAAAATAGTGACTGGAGGTTGATGATCAGTCTCAATCTGGATAGCCTGGCCATAAATATAATCATGTAACTTTGAAAGTGCGAACACAATTGCCAAAAGTTCCTTCTCAATTTGAGCATACTACATGGGTAAGAGTTCTAGATGCATGGGCTACTCGTCTGCCCTCATGAAGAATAACTGCACCAAGACCAAACTTTGAAGCATCACAGGAAAGAATTACAGATTTGTGGACATCATAGCATCTTAACATAAGTGTACTGGTAATTTTCTGTTTAAGGTCATCAAATACTTTCTGGTGGAGTTCTAACCATGACCAGGCAACATTTTTACAGGTCAGCTCTCTTACGGGTGTTGACAAGTCACTGAAGTCTGGTATAAACTTGCCCAAATACTTAACCACGCCAAGGAAACACTAAGACTTGGGCATTGTCTGGAGCTGGCATCTCAAGAATGGCTGTTTGACTGGAAGGGTCTGGTCGTAAGCCTGTATTGGTAAATAAATGACCTACATGAGTAACTTCTGGTAGCCTGAATTTATATTTCAGAGGATTGAGCTTTAGGTTCACTTCACCCTCTGTGTCCAGAACTTTCCTGAGGTTTCTGTCATGGTTTGCTTCACCATTACCACCGACTAGTAAATCATCTACTATTACAGCATATGGATTACCTAAAAAATTTGCTCCATTGCACGCTGAAAGACTTCACTGGCAGAATTTATTCCAAAAGACATTCTGAGAAATTGGTATCTACCAAATGGGGTACTGAATGTAGTCAGTAATGAAGATTTGCAATCAAGCATTACTTGCCAAAATAAACTCTTTGCCTCCAAGACAGAAAAACAGTAGCATTTGGCATGAGGGTAGCAACCTCCTCAACTGTACGTATAGGATGGTGGGGCCACTTTAATGCTTTGTTTAAGTCTCTTGGGTCAATATATATTCTGACGTCATCTGAGCTTTTCTTATGAGCAACTACCACAGAAGATACCCATTCAGATGGTTCTGCAACTAGACAAATCACACCTTGTTGCACCATTTTATCTAACTGGACCTTGACTTTGTCCTGCATAGCTATCAGAACTTTTCTCGCTGGTCTGACCACTGGACTGACCTCTGGGTCTAATTTCATGGAGTACACAACTGGAAGTTTGCCTAGTTTGTTTTTGACAATATCAGCATACTCTATGAAAATAGCACTGGTGAAACTGGAAATGGGACATGTGCTTACATGATTGACTTCTTTAGTAAAAGAAAGCAGTTTCATTCTTAAACTGTCTCAGAGATCTAATAATAAATGCACAGGTCTTCTGACTACATAAGACTGCAAGCTGTAACTGTTCCCAGCTGAACAGCATGAAAGCACTACTGAGCCTTCGATTTTAATTTCTTCACCTCCATAAGCAGCAAGTTTCGCACAATTGGGCAAATTAAATTGTTCACCAGCAAATGTTTCTGCTGACATAACATTACACTTTGAACCAGTGTCTACTTTGAGTTCCATAGGTTTACCATTGATCAGGACAGTACAAAACACTTTGTTCTTTGCCAACAAATCTACTGCATTAACCTCTTCGCCAACTTCATACACCATCTACATAGAAAGTAGGGTTGCAGCTTTCTATATGATCAACTTATATTTTTGAGAGTTACCTTTCTTAATAAATGAATGAGGTTTGCTTGATTTAGAAAACTTTTGAAAGTGGTTCCATTTTTTACACTTGTGGCATTTCTGACCAAATCCTAAACACTTTTTTCTTTTAGACTCATGACTGGCACCACAATTACAACAGTTAACTATAAGACTTGACTTGGGTTTTGCTCACTCACCCTTATGCTGCACTAAGCATGTCCGTTTTAATGAGCTAGTCTTGGAACTTGCTGTAAAGTTATAGGCTCTCCCTGGAAATCCTGCAGGGGCTGCAGCTGACATGTGCTTAGGCCGGTTTTTGTTAGAGACATGTTGCATTCTGTCTACATTTGCTCTAGAAGCTGCTGAAACCATGTTCTTATTACTTGCAAGCATATTTGTGTACCTTTCTGTAAGCTCATGTATCTGACAAATCTCTATGGCTTTGGTAAACATTAAATCACTGTCACGAATCAAAATAATCTTCCTTACTGCAGCATTATTAACACCACATACAAGCATTAGCCTGCCTTTTATCAACTCGTCTTTCAAAATCACCAAATCTGCACGTTTTAGCCTTGTTTCACAAGTCAGTAATATAAGCTGCAAAAGTTTGTCCTGGCTTTTGGTCTTTTGTATAAAATAGGTGCTTCTCCAATGTAACATTTGTCTGGGGGTTACACATTTCTCTAAATTTAAGTTTCAAGCACTCGGTCCTCCCTTGATTCAGCTTGTACAACAATATGGCGGTTCTCCCCTTCTGCATATACTGCTGATGCAAACACAAATGAATGCTCTCTCTCAATGGCTTCTGACCCTGCTAAGTTAAGCAAAATAAATGCCCTCATACGTGCATCTTTATCAGAAAAAGCTTCTTGTATGAAAATATTGTATTCCTGCTCAAATATTCTCCAATTCTTATGTTTGATCATAGTATTGCAAAGTGGATAGGGTCTGCGAAATGCCTCTGACATAACACACAGTAATAAAGACCCTTGGAATTATGTATGAACATACAGACATATAGGTCAGAAATTTATGCCAGAACTTGCAATTATGCCCAACAGCACACTAGACTCTTTGAAATACTGTACTTTGTAAAATAAGTCTCTATAGCAAAAGAACACGTTGAAACCAACTCTGTACAGTGTAAGAAACACTTTTGAAATGACTGCACTTAGCAAATGAACTGTACACAGCACAAGAAACTTTTTGAAATTACTGTATTTTGCGAAATAAGAAACACTTTGAAATGACTGCACTTTCCAAACAAAATGTACACAGCATAAGAAACCTCTCGAAATGACTGTATTCTGATTGCACGTTGCAAAATAACTGCACTTTGTACACAGTAAATTCTTCAAAATAATTGTACTGTAATAAAGCACAAACTGAAATACTTCAAACGACTCTAGTTATATGTTGACTAGCTTTGGTCAATGTGAAATAGTAGCTCATGTCAAAACATAGTCACTTACTAAAAAAAAAAAAATGCAGTGGCCTTGCTTTTTTATGCTTATTTTGCCCTTTTACTGTATTCATTATGCACATCTGACCTCTTATCATGCTTGTTATACTTTTCTTGTGCTCATTTTACTTTTAACATGCTCGTTATGCACATCGGAAGTAATTCTGAACACTCACATAAGTATTTCTGATAATTCTATCAAATATCGTTTTGAATATTTCATTTAATCGATAATGCATTTTGTGTCTTTCATTTTACTAATAATTCATTTTGTGCTAATCGTTTGATTAATAATGCGTTTTATGCTTTGCAAATGCTCCCTATTGTTTTCTTTACAAAATAAATAATTTATGCGAGTTTTGATTACCTGACATTCATTTCTGGCCTTTTTTTAATTGTTCAAGCACTGCATCACCCAACCTGCTCAATGTACCTTCACTGTTAACTCTCCACCTCATGACTTGAAGAAGATGCACTCTCCATCCTGGTGCTGACACCATGTCGCTCGTCTGGTCAAGATAAAACAGATGAACAGTTGTGGGTTCGGTTCAAGCATCTTTATTATATACAAGCACATCAGGACTGAGGCTTAGTAACTCAAACTTAAACTTGTAAACAGACTGACTACTGCACTCATACATGTTAACACTCTGGCTGTTCTCTCAAAATGGCACTGCTGCCTACACGTGCTCTCTATTTATATGCATGTGCCCTCACTTAGAAATGCTTCTTAAAGTTACAATACACCCTCTGCTCTACACGAGGGAACAGAGGCAGAACTGGTCAGGGAGACAGTTGGGGGTCGAAGACAATTCTCTTTGGCGCCAACACCGGCACTCTCAAAACTGTCAGATCATGGGGCTCCAACACTGAAGGATGAATTGGAGGAGGAGATACCATAGCATGTGAGATGGATAGAAGGCTAACAGATCCGATGAGAGAGGAGATGGTATAACCCCCATCTGGATCCGAGCTCTGAGGAACTTCCTCATCATCCAATCCACTTCCACTCCAGAGAGACTCCTGGAGGACCTGATGAATGAGGTGGCAGAGTGAGGTCTGGAGTGCTTCCTTGGGGTTTGCATAAGGGGGGGGTGGACCAAGGAGATATAGCATTTATGACAAACTCTGTGGAAAATGTTCTAGGCATCTGATAAAATCCTGGAAATCGGATCCAATGATTTTGGATCCATAGGTTAAACAGAGATGACTACTGGAGCCAAAGCCTTAAGAAATGGATCTGACACCTCCAAATCTTCTGAGGAGGAGGCGCCGAGAAAGTAGTAGTCTTTGGAGACTTAGACGGTGATCTTTTTCTGTGCTCCAAAAGAGCTTCTGAAAATTTGCTGGGGTTTGAGCCCCAGAGGAGGAAGATGATGATGAAGGTGATAGTAACCCCTTAAAGACTAGCTTGTTTCGATTATCAGCTATAGCCTTGGAGTTAAACCCTACACAAATGGTACAATTCGTACCCCCAGGTGTGGTGCTGCAAAGCAATAAACGCAATTCCTGTGGCCATCTGAATTAGGGGAGTTGTGCCCACAGGAAGTGCATTTTTTTAAAAAAATCTGTAGGTTTTTCAGTCATAATAGAAACTGTAATCTACAGAAAAACAAGCAGGAAAGGAGCTTTTTTTTTTTTTTTTTGTCAATTACAATAAAGAGAGAAACTGTCGACAATGGTATTAAAGAACACCCTTTTAAAAACGGCAGGAAATTACAGAAAGAGAGGAAAGAAAAGAGTACCAACAATTGTACTTAAGAACTCTACTTCTACTTTCTAAAAGTAATAAGGCTAACTGCAGAAAACCCTAAAACTTAAGGGAGGTAAAGAGTTTAAATATATAAGAAATATGCAAGAAAATGTAATTTTCAACGAAGGAAATACATTTATGGCTAGTTAAAACACCTAACAAATGCTCAAAGAGAGGATCCATGCCCATGCGAGATGGCGGCAAACAAGATCTGAGGTACTGGGGATGGACTAAGACATTATGGGTAGAGGGAGGAGCTCAAGAGTTGGATCCAAAATCTGTAGAATGAAGCAGAGTTGGATCAGAAGTCAGATACATGACCCATATGTTGATGAAGAATGAAAAGGACAACATCAGATCTGAATTTTAAAAGGGAGGAGAGGTACCAGCTCCTTGAAGGAAAGCTGTTTATGACTATATTATCCAAACAGGGTAAAGACCCTTCAGATCTCGCTTTATACAGGTCTATTTCAAACTGTTTATGTCTATAGTAGATAAGAAAAGAATGGCAAAATGTTTTAAAGTTCATAGATACAGATCAATGTTAAAAGCTACTAGCAAAGAAAACAATAGAGTCACAAATTCAAAGATATAACTGGTATAGTAATCAAAAAAGTACTTGATTTGCAGATAATATTTTATATTTGATAAAGTCAGAAAAGAACATTTCAGTTTTATGTCTTTTCAGGAGACAGATTAAATAAAGGACAAAACAAAGGTTGTAGTGGTAAACTATGTACCATGCAAAAATTGGTTCAGCAATACACACACTTAAGGGGACATAAGATGAAGTATTAAGTGCATGGATTAAAAAGGATACTGTTACAGTAGCTAGAATATACTGGTAGAAACTAAACAGATGATAAAAAACTGAAAAAAAATGGAAGCTCTTGATTATGGAGAAGGGCAGCAGAATATAAAGAGTGAAAATGTTTTTAGTTCCTTCGGTCTTATGTACAGATCGGCCATATGTTTAAACAGAGAAGTTGGATGATAATTAAAAGTTAAAGCAATTTATTTGTGAAGGAAAGAGGGAAATAGTTAAGTGAGATAAGCTGATTCTCCCTATAAAGCAAGGTGGTTTGGGGTATTTCAAGGGGGACTTTTACACAATAAAGGCTCATATGCATATCTCAGAGGGTTATAAATCAACGTGGAAATGGGTGATGATGAAACAGGTGGTTGAGAACTAAAAAAAGACTAGAATTTTGGAAGCAAGTCCGTAAGGAGAGTAAAAACATACAAAATAGTAAATAAAGTAAAAAACTAACATATGCATGAAGAAAGGAAATTTTCCAATACAGAAGTCAGCAAGTAAAACAGACAAGGGAGACTGAGAACATTAGCTAAGGAGCAAATCTATTGGGAGCAAATACTCAGGAGATAGAAAGGTAGTAAACTGGCATAAGGCTGAGCTGAAATTTGAACTGCAGGTTAGAGACCATCTTCCCTATCAAGGATTGATAACAGAGTACACAGGGGAGTGCCGAGTATAAGACCAGCTCTGGTAGAAGTTTTGGGTGTAGAACAGAAGTTGCAGTTAAAAGGGATAATTAGTAAGGCAAATAAAATATAACTTGACAACTATACAAATCAATCGTAAGAGATTAGAAAAGATTGTAAATTAACTGTACATTCTCTTTTCTCAAAGGAGCAACTGGAAAAAAATTGTAAGTCTCCCAAATATGCAGTGAAGTCTATAAATTTTAGGATTTTGCATGGAAATTTTTGCACTGGTAATTTTATTGCCCAAATACATTTCACAGGATTTCCCCAGGTGTGATGGGGGAGAAATATAGAAGTAACTGTGAACAACTCTTAGGGAGAATTTAACAAACTGGCAGATTTTTTAAAAGTTCTTACTCAGAAATGCTAGGGGAGGCGGTTCTTTTGAGCAAAGATACAGAATCTGAATTGCCTATGCATACTAAGGTCTTGCTAAATGTAATACTACTGGCTAACAAAAAAAAAACAATTACTAGAAAATGGAAATCAAAATCTAAGAAAGCAATAATTCCCGACAGGGTGTGTGTTAATGTGTAATTAATACCCACCCAGGGGTGTTATGAGGCCTGATGCAGCAGGGGGAGGGCTTCTACACACCTGGTACGGTGTTAACTACACATTAACACACACCCTGGAGGGTATTATTGCTCTTAGAGAATGGGCTCTCTGTAAAATTATGGTGTTTTACTTATTTTTTTAATACATTTCTGATGTAAAATAGTTCCTCTGCCTAATGTTTCAAACTTGCTGTAGTATGTGTTAATGATGCTGGAGGAAGCATTTTACATCCAAAATATAACATTTAAAAAAATAACCAGTTATTTACTTTATTTGGTCTCTTAAAATAACTAGTTATTTACTTTATTTGGTCTCTTACTCCTAAATCATTTGGTTTGTTGGCAATCACTGGAGATTGAAGTTACTAAATAAGGACATACATCTAAGTTTCAGACTTTTATTTCCTTCAGAATATTCATGCTAACACAAATCCTTTACTTAAGCGACTTTGTAATTTTATAATAGCAATAATTACAATTGGTTTCTATTTTATAGCCTTTGTTTCCCCTTTATTTTAGGCTTTATCCAGATTTCTTTAGCTGAAAGGTCCAGAGGTATGCAAATCTCTTTACTGCTGATGCGACCAGTAGTTATCAGACTAACACACACACACACACACACACACACACACACACACACACCACTGCTTCAGAAAATGCATGCTAATGGACACCCTGTTATTCTATCAACTTTCTAAGTTTATAAGAGCAATATTTAAAATCCGTCCCTATTTTCTGTCCTTTGTTCTCAGTTATTTTTCTGTCTCTGTCCAGATTTCTTGGGCTAAGAGATTGACAGGAATGGTCAAGAGGTATGGAAATCAGATATACCTGTTGCTCAGGCTGCTGCAGAGAGATTGTGATATTGAGAAGAGAGAAGTGTTTATTCTCATTTTTGTCTGGCATTTTGATTTAATATCTCTGTAATCTGTACAACTGTACTTCTTCTTCTTGTTTGTCCCCACCCACCTTCCCTGTTCTTATTTTGGTGTTAGTGTTGGTGGCTCTGGAACTGCTCGCCCCTCAAGTCTGTATTTGAACACTCCTCCTGAGTCCATCTCATTTGCTCACTTAACCGAATACAGTGAGATCATATTCTGAGTCTAGTGTTCACTGTACATAATACAGAGAGATGATTTGAGAAGACCAACCCACTTAGGTTCTTCCCTCCTCTCTCCTTGCACTTTACTAAAAAAAAAAAAAAAAAAATTTCATCTGCTTTTACTGTATTTGTGTTTCCTCCTACTTTATTTTGCTTTTGCCTCTTCTTAAAACCACTCAATTTTATTTACTCTGCTGCACTTATTGCTGCTTGGTAGTAGCCTGATTAATTTGTAACTGTTATTCTAAGTCTTTTGGTTTAAGCACTTGGGCTTCATACCGGTTGTTTTACATTAAGAAGGTTTGTGGTCTGCACTGTTGTGGCAGGACAGGTAGCATACATCCTAAGCTGGGAATTGCTGATTGAAGCTCAGTGTCTGCTATTTTAAAAGTGTATTAGTTCTGGTTTAAGCACTTGGGCTTCAGGCCAGTTATTCTACATTAAGGTTTGTGGTCCGCACTTTTTTGGGAGGAGAGGCTGGATTCTGCCCTTCTGAGCTGGGAATTTCTGGTCACAGGCTTATTGTGCCTGCTTATTCGAACTGTTTCTTTCTGAAATTGGTACGGCTTGTTGCTGTAGCATAAGACCAGATTCAGGCCTGCTGAATCTATCTTTGTTTGTATAACTTGAGCACTGATCCAGGCTATCTTTTTTTGGAGAAGGTTCCCCTGCATCCTAGTAGCGGGAGTGTGCAGTTAGAACTTGTCTGATTGAAGACTGCTGGAACAGGGCTCAGTTATGAGTTTTTTTCTGGTTAATTGGGTAACTTGTTAAATCAGATTGTTCATTTTCTATTGTTTATATATATATATATATATATATATATATATAAATAAATTTGCACTTTATTCATCTGCTTTTACTGTACTTGTGTTTCTTCTTACTACAACTCTGACCTGACATATATAACAAATAAGCATCTTTTTATGTGCATTTAGTGTTTTTTGATTGTGTTTTCAGGTCAGTGCTGAATTCAGGGCTGTGTTACAAATCACTGTGTTTGCCCATAACTTACTCAGATAGAAGGAAGTTTCTCTGTTCACCTGTGAGAGAGGGGAGCTTTGAGCAGCCTATCTGTCCCTGGAAGAGTGGTTTCAGCCCAGAAAGTAGTAGTTTATTGGCCATTTTGGGCTAATTTCTACCTCTTTCATTTCCCTGCTATAAAAACCACATTTGCCTGGTTTTACAAGCCGGGCAGCGCCGGTTAGCTAGGGTATAAGTATTCCCGGCTCCACAAAGTGTCCTCTTCAATTTTTCCCTTGGAACTAGACAAACTTTCAACTTAAGCACTCAAGACATTCATTTCTCAGCCCAACACTTGCTCAAAACATAGCAAGCACTTATAAACCCTAGCAATATAGAAGGACAAGGTTCTCTATTCGACCTTACCAGCCATTCAGTAAAACAGTTTACTGTACCTATTCAGGTATGTCCAAAACGCAGTTTCAGGTGTACTCTCCAGTCCAACTGGTGAATCTGGGCATTTTGAGGCAATGTTACAACTGCCTCATGTACACAGACAACCCTCTCCTCCTACCACCAAACCCTAATACATGCGAGAGATGCAATTATACAGCCAAACTGGTGGCTAAGCTCTCTCAACCCAAGACTGGATCAGACAGTCAAGAGGAGAAGAGAAATACTGGCATCACACCGCCAGTCTCACATAGACCCATTAAACCAGCACCGGCAAAAAACACGCGTAAATACATGAAAACATACTCGGAGGCTCTAAATAAAAATCTGCAAAAGCAACAGAGCCCATTAAAGCAGATATCCAAGCAACCTCCACCCCCCCCAACACAAACCATGAAACACACACTTCACAAAACCAGTGTGCCATGCAATCACAGCCCTCAAGGCAAAGTAACATACCCAACATACTAGTAATAGGTGACTCTATAGTCAGGCACACTGACGTCCCACTCACTAGGCTAAATAAGGAGAAGGTTAGTTAGCTGCCTGCTGGGTTCCATGATCCGCCACATAACACAAGCACTCAGGTCACTCCAGAACAAGTACAAATATGACTCTGTCATTGTCCATGTTGGTGTGAATGACCTGAGACGTACTTCTCTGGACTACATGAAAAGAGACATGGAAGAGCTCTCTGATCACGTAGCCCAGGCCGGTATGACCCTGACCCGGAGTAGCATCCTGCCATCACCAAGAATATCACGGTATAAAGAAAAAATTATCAATTTCAACAATTGGCTAAGTTTCTGGTGTCATTCAAAGGGGATCCAGTGTCTGTCTGCCTGGGATGACATGCTGAACAAGCCATGCTGCTTCGCTAGAGACGGCTTGCACCCGTCACCCTTAGGCTTTCGAATACTGGCCAAGACTCTTGCCACCCCCCAAAGTGCCTTTTTTAGGCAAGGCGCAAAAGACAAACCCACCACCGTAAATAGCACAAGTAACAAAAATCTGAGAGTAATACTACTCAATGCCAGAAGTCTAAACCTCAAAATGCACGCACTCATCAGTATGGAGAAAATCGATATATGTGCAGTAACAGAAACCTGGTTTAAAGCTCCAGAGAGCACCCCAGCACTACCAGGCTACAACTCATACCATACATTTCGTCCACAGAACCCGGACCAAAATACAAAAGGCAGGGGAGTATCCATATTCAGAGATACCCACACCTCCGGGTTAGGGGCACAGCACGATGCTTCAGAGATTACCACGCGCAACTAACAACGGGCAAAACTGCAATTCAAATTGTAGCTTGCTGAACATTTCCTAGGATTTAAACTGAAACGCACTGGAACAACTGGTCAACACTCCCACCAGAGGTGACAACATATTGGACCTGGTCATTACCAACATGGGTGACCCATGTTCCACACTGGAGGCCAACACCTCGCTGGTTAGATCTGACCATAAACAAATCACTTTGGAAATCTACATTCCACCCCCACCCCCGGACAAGGAAACAACCATGGAAAAAAAAAAAGTTTCAAAAGCAAACTTCTCGTTACTTAAGACAGAGGTGGAAAGTTTCAAAGCCCCCATGCTAAAGGATAACGCTGTCCAAGCTGCAAAGTCCTTTACTAATGCATTCTATTGGCACCTACAAGAATGCATGGATCATGCTATCCCAAGCAAAACCAAGAGAATCATTCCTCCAAGAAAAGGAAACCAGTCTGGTGGACCCCTGCCATAAACAAGCTATACAAAAGAAGGAGGAAACTAGTACAGAAAAGTAAAATCCCAAGAAGGGAAGACATCCCTGATCAGTATCAGCAAGAAACTACGATCCCTCATAAAATTGTCCAAGGTGAGCTTTGAAAGAAAACTTGCCAAGGACTCCAAAGATAACCACAAGGCATTCTTTAGCTATGTCAAGAATCTAAGTGCCAATGCTCGGGTCTGCTCGGAGTTGGTGCAGAATGGCACAAAATACACTGAACCAACCAATATTGCCAACATCCTGGCAGACAGGTTCAGTGTAAACTTCACCCCCTTCTCGCCCCCAAAAGGGCCCATAACCATACCAGAAGAATGTAGAGACCCTAAAATCACAGATGCCCAGGTTAAAACAGCCCTCTTCAAAGCCAAAAACACAGCATTAATGGGACTGGACGGTGTCCCAGGCTGCGTCCTACACGAGCTCAAAAACGTACTAACCCCTCACCTAAACACACTGTTCAAACTCAGCCTCTCCACAGGCTACGTATCCATAAAGTGGTGCACAGCAACGGTTATTCCGCTCCACAAAGGTGGAGCCACAACAGACCCCGGGAACTATTGCCCTATAAGCCTGACTAGCTTGGTCTGCAAGGCTAAGGAGTGCATCATCATGGAACTCATTAATGGAGACATTGGGAACCTCCAAACACTGGACCCTACCCAGTTCGGCTTTGTTAAGGGAAGATCATGCCTCCTAAACCTGGTGGACTTCTTTGAGACAGTTACCAAGGCTATAGACAAGGGAAAGGTGGTACACACAGCCTACCTAGATCTCGCAAAGGCCTTCAACACCATTTCCCATTCTGGTACAGACAAGCTCACCAGCCTGAACATAAACCCCTATGTCACAAGATGGGTTTGCAAATGGCTCACGGACAGAACCCACATTGTGAGAGTTGCGGGAGCTAGGTCTGACTCTAAACCTGTTGCAAGTGGTGCTCCCCAGGGCTCAGTCCTAGGACCCCTCTTGTTCGGCATATACTTCTCAGAGGTACAGACAAGGAGGACTATGGCTGACCAAGTTCACAGATGACTGCAAACTAGGGGCTATAACTGACTCACCGGTTGACACAGACATCCTCAAAATGGGTCTCATTGAGACGGATACCTGGTGTCAAAATCATGGCCTCAAGCTAAATGCCAAAAAACTGCATAGTTATTCCCTTTGGAAATAAAGTATCTAGAAGCTACCACATAGGTGGTAGTCCCCTAAATACGGAAAACGTAATAAGGGATCTGGTTACCAAGTAGATAGTAATCTCTCCTTTGATAATCACATTGCCAAAGTGCTTAGAAAATCCTTCTATGTGGCCTACCTAATCACAAAAGGGTTTGCATCCAGATCAAAAGAGGTCAATGTGCCCCTCTATTCATCATTCATCAGACCCATTTGGGATGTATCTTACAAGACACCTGCAACAGCTGGAAAGACCACAGAAGTACCTCACCTAGAGGATCACTGGCCTCAAACAGATGCCCTATGCAGCTCAACTGAAGAAACTCCAGCTGTACTCTTTTGCATACCGCCTGCTCAGAGGTGATCTCTGCCTGACATACAAGGCCATGTCCAACCCAAAATGGATGGACATGCTCCACCTAAAGAAAACCTTATACCCCTCGAGCCACACGTTCTAGGGATCTAAACCTCACCACAATAATAAATAGGACGTGCTGGAGGGATGGATTCCTGTCCCAGAGACTTATTATGCTTTAGAACAAGATTCCAATCTACATTAGGCAGAACTCCTCGCTAGCACTCTTCAAGAGAAACCTTGAAGAGTGGATGGGAAACAGAAAGTTTACCCCAGGGATCACTTCAGTGGCTCTGCTGGACAGATGCACAGGGAACTAATCTAAGGGGGCGGCGAAAGCCAACACATTCTGGCTAGGCTTATAAATGCCTTCGGGCAGATAGCTTAGTACCTACCTATGAACCTAAATCTCAACTGATGGGAAAACTCAATCACTCGCATTCACTCTCTCACACTCATACATTTTTTATAACCATCCTACAGTAGGATTGCAATCAGTGACCGACGTCGTGAAGCATTCTCAGGCACCCTAGACTTAAAACTTATTGCATGTCCAGCTCTTTAACTTAGTTTTAAATAATTATATTGTCCTAGTCCCTCTGGAAACACACAGGACAGAAACCCTGTATATCACATCTCCCTAGACTACTCGCTAACCTAATTTTTGTCCCTTAGCCTAGCTGTTTCTATACCTCTGAACTGCTTCCATTAGCCCTGAGCGCTGTAACTGTTGTGTAACGCAGGTCTAGTTGTCTACTTTCTGCCCTGTTCTTCTTCTTGACCCTTTTCCTGCATCGTATTTCCCCTTCCTGACAGCTAGACATAACCTATATTACTCTCATGAAGTGCTCTCTCATATACTCTGTACTGTAAGGTTTCAATTTACTGGCCATAACTAATTTTGCTCCAACGCCATCCTGCATGTACTTGCTCCTACTTACATCAGACAATAGTAGTAGAAGTAGCGAACGTAAACTTGTCAAGTCAAAAAGTAATAATAGAAAATATATAATTCTGCAGCATTACTAAGTATTCAAAAGTAATCCAAGCAAGGCAGGCAGTCTGTTTCCAGTCGAAAATCCTTTATTAAAGTACACAGACAAGCGATCCAAGTAAAACAAAAATAGAGTAATAATTTCCTCACAAGCTTTCTAAATATATATATACTTTTTATCAGGCATGGGAGTGGTTTATTGTGCTGTAAAACAAAGTGTTATTGGTACACATGTTAAATTCACATCCCTTCCCCCATCAGTGTGACATTCGAGCAGGTCCTGCCCTACCTAGTAGCTGTCATAATAATATATAGCCCTAATGTACTTTAATGGTACATCTTATTTAACCAAATTATTAAGTAGATTATTAAGTCTGTGATTTTATACAACGCAATATACTACATGGCTGGAAATATATCAACCTTAGTTCATTTTATGATCAAAAATTATATATAAACATATACATTTTGCATGTAAAAATCAGTTTCTATTTTCATAACCTATTGTTAACAAAGATCGCTTTTGTCCTTCTAGACTTCTTCAGGTCTGTGTACAAGAACCCTAAAAACCTATATAATTGTATAATTAGTTAGTATTGTTATTACCATCATTTTGAATAAAGTGGAAAAAAAAGAGAACCAGAAAAAAATAAAAATAAAAAAATATGTGTATGATGATGGAAACAAAATATACACTTAAATTTCAAATGATTTAAAATGATATTTAAAACCAATTTGTAGAAAAAAATAAAATAAAATACAATTAGCCATGTAAACAATGTGGCAATTTTCTAAGTTCCAGTGCACTTTTAATTGAACAATAGTAGTTTAGTCCAGGCTTTCTAAAAGAGTTCAGCTTTGCCACAGGAGTTCATGTTTCTCCAGAATATTCGGATGTCTCTTTCAAGATCACCCATGTCTATGCAATCCAGGATCTGGAACTTAAAACCTGTGTGTCTTTTATGAAGAGAAAGGTGTTTGGCTAGTGCATTATTTTTACATCCAGAGCGGATTTCTGACAGATGACATGAAACCCTTCGCTTCAGTTTATTGACCGTCTTACCCACATAGAATGCATCACATTCATTGCACTGTGCCCTGTAAATTACTTTTTTAGTGTTACAGTCACCCCTGCACTGGTTTTAATGATCTTCTTTAAATAAGGGCAATAAAAACTATCACCTTGCTGTATAAATATACAAAATGTACAATTAGTTTCACATCTTTTAGTGCTTTTCTCACATGGTCTAGGTTTAAATTCAACAAAACTTCTAATATTCCTGGCCTTCCTATAAACAAATGATGGGGCTTCACCTAAGATGTTAATCAGAAAAGGGTTTCCTGTGACAATGTCCCAGTTTTCTTCAATAATATTTTTGATACTGTGATAATCCAAAGTGTTTGTCAGGATGCAGCTATTTTTGCATTTGTTATTCTCTGTGGGATTACTTAACATTTTTCTACTGGGGAGGTTGAGTGAAGGTGCTTCAGTCCTTTTCAGTTCTAGAATGGGTTCCAGGATGTCTTTTAACATCTGTCTTTCATAGCCTCTCACTAGAAAATCATTCTCTAAATTGTTCAGGTTTCTCAAACATGCTTCCATCTCTGTGGTAATTCGAGCTAATCTATAGCCTTGGGATTTCACTACATTATACTTGTTTTTTGTAGGATGTAGACTTTTACTGTGGAGTAATAAGTTAACCCTCATTGGTTTTCTGAATAGATCAGTGGTGATTCTGTTATTGTTGGTGTCCTTGGAAATCTGCATATCTAAGAAAGTGGTTGAAGTACAGCTATGGGAAGAGGTAAACTTCAGGAAGGGGGTTGTTTGATTGAGGTAAGTGATAAAATCTCCAAGCTGCAAGGTGTCACCTTCCCACACAATAAAGACATAGTCAATAAAACGTAAATAGCATGTGATATGCTGCATGTAGTCTGTGTTGTTTAACACAAAGTCCTCCTCCCATTTGCCCAGGGCTATGTTAGCTATGCTGGGAGCCATGGCAGCCCCCATTGCTATACCAGTTTTTTGTTTGTAGTGTTTGTCATTGAAAGTAAAGAAATTGAAGTCCAGTACAAGATTAATGAGCTTGCTTAACTTTTGCAGTTGTGCCTGTGTACCCGGATTATGTTTCTTAAGACTCCATAGCTGCTGTTATACAGTAATTGTGAGGGAGCACTGTGTACAAGGATTCCACATCAATAGTTACCAAAATACTGTCAGCTTCCACTGTAATGTTTTTTTTTTTTTTCTTCAAAAAATCCATTGAATCTCTTGTGTATGACTTATTCTTTTCTGCTAGAGGAAAGTACATTAGGGCTATATATTATTATGACAGCTACTAGGTAGGGCAGGACCAGCTCGAATGTCACACTGATGGGGAAGGGATGTGAATTTAACATGTGTATCAATAACACTTTCTTTTACAGCACAATAAACCACTCCCATGCCTGATAAAAAGAATATATATATATATATATATATATATATATATATATATATATATATATATTTAGAAAGCTTGTGAGGAAATTATTACTCTATTTTTGTTTTACTTGGATCGCTGGTCTGTGTACTTAATAAAGGATTTTCAACTGGAAACAGACTGCCTGCCTTGCTTGGATTACTTTCGAATACTTAGTAATGCTGCAGAATTATATATTTTCTATTATTACTTTTTGACTTGACGAGTTTACGTTCGCTACTTCTACTACTAATTGTCTGATCGGATTAATATACAGTGATTAACTAGAAATATATGGACTGAAAATCTTCCACACAGAGAAGTTACTTGCACAGTTTTTTTTTTGACCCACTACACTTCAGTGGGTTGATTGGAGATTTCGGGGATACCGCGGAGATTACTTGTTTTTTGCTTCTACTTGCATCCTAACTCAGTCGCCACTCTGAATTCTAAAGTTTATTCCATAAATATAAAGTAAACTAAATAAACAGTTTTTAACTCACTTAAACTATTTAATATCTTGCAAATATCTGTTTTTCGCTCAGTCCTCTGTCAAAGTCTGGTACTTCCTGCTCCAGGCTCACTCCGCTCCCCTACCCCCATTCCCACACACCCCATTACAATTTCCTTTATATACCATTCCACTCCCTCCCCTTCCTCCCCCACTGACCACTCACAACCAACTTCCTGATAAACTTTTTAGACTTCACTTCCTGGTCCCCTCTCTTTCTTGTGAACCCTACTTCTACTAACTAAATATCTATTATCTAATTTTCACAGCTATTCTCTTACTTCCTTATTTTCATCTACTATACACTTCCTACAATCCCTTTACCCTCTTTCAAAAAAGCAATAACTTATCTTTACCACCTCACTCCTCTTCCTTCCAACTACTATAACCTATAACCTATTAATTACTCATCTTCCCGCTCCACTGCTATACCCTCCCACCTCCAATTCCTTGGACACTCATTTCACACCATCCTTCTCCAATATATCCCCAACTTTACTTAACCGCCCCAACTCATGTCTCCGTAAGCCTACTAGACTACAAATACTCCCACCTGCCTTCAAATCTAAATCCAAGCTATACAAACTACACTTATATATCGTCTTACTCTCTGTAGCTTCTAATAACATACTCATATCTGGAGACATCCACCCTAACCCCCCCCCCCCCACAACCACACCAATCTCCATTACCCTCCAACTCCCCCTCTTCAACTACCTCCAACCATCCTCAGGCTCTTACACTGAACTCAACTATAGCCAAACAACTAGCCATATACTCTCTTAACATTCAAAGCCTAACTAAAACCTCACTGACTTCCATGCCTGGATAGCCCACACAACCCTTCACATCCTTTGCTTATCTGAAACTTGGCTTAAGCCTCATATCAATAACAATGAAAATTCTCCCACCAGGCTATAATATTTACCACTCAGATAGATTCCCAAAGAAAAAAGGTGGTGCAGCTATCCTTCACTAATAGCTTAAACCTATCACCATTTTCTGCACCCATAACAGACTTGCACCCAGCAGAACTCCTAATCGCAAACTGCCACCTCACCCCACACAAAAAAATAGCTATCACTTCTATCTACATCCCCCCAGGAAACAACTTGCCCATCTTAGAAAAAATCCTAGATTGGTTTTCCCACAACATTCCCTATGAAACTCTCATTTTACGCAATGTCAACAGACTGGTCCAAACTCAAAACTGACTCCCCTCAAATCAGCATAAATCTACATGGCTTCCATTAGCTAATAACTTCTTACACCCAGCAAAACTCCTAATCGCAAACTGCCACCTCAACCCACAATCGCAAACTGCCACCTCAACCCACACAAAAAAAATAGCTATCACTTCTGTCTACATCCCCCCAGGAAACAAATTGCCCATCCTAGAAAAAAATCCTAGACTGGTTCTCCCACAACATTCCCTATGAAACTCTCATTTTACACGATGTCAACAGACTGGTCCAAACTCAAAACCGACTCCCCTCAAATCAGCATAAATCTACATGGTTTCCATCAGCTAATAACTTCCCCCACCCGATTTCACAAAAACTTCCCATCTAGCTCCATAAAGTACAGTTGTGTACACTTACCATAAATGTAGATGTTCAAGTGTATTCACTGTTGCAGTCATCACACTTGGGTTATCTGTCTGCAGGTAGCCCTCAGTTGGCCCGAATACCAGAGTCTTGGGATTTCTGCGTCGGATGAGGTCGCTTCTTCCATGATGTCAGGGGTATAAAACAGGCAGCAGATGCCATTACATCAGTTTTTCTTTGCCCCAGATGTCAGGAGCCCCAAAATAGGAAGCTAGTATATGGTGTGGAACACCACCAGTAAAATGTAAATACCCCTGCCATAAAAAAATGGCCATATAGAGGATAGGTAGAAAGGATAGAGAAAAACAGGAGGCTGGAGGGAGGGAAACCAGGACTGCAACAGTGAATACACTCGAACATCTACATTTATGGTAAGTATACACAACTGTACTATGTTCTTCGTGTTTCACTGTTGCAAGTCATCACACTTGGGTTGATTCCCAAAGCTGAGGAAGGGTGGAGGCATTCAAGGGGAGTTAGGGCTGGCTAGCAGGCCTTGCAAGACTGCTGTAGCAAATCCAGCTATGGATTTAGAAAAAATAGGTATGTGGTAATGCTTGGAGAAGGTGTGTATATAGAACTCCTGGTTGCAGCTTTCCCTGGTAGTGACTCCCATGAGAAATGCTGTAGAGGTGGAAGTAGCCCTAGTGGAATGTGTTTTGATCCCGTGGAGTAGGTTTTCCATGGTGCTTGTAGCAGAAATGGATGCAGTGTGCTATCCATTTGGAAATGGTTTGCTTTGAAATGGCCCTGCCCTCTGCCCCTGTACCAAAGCTGACTAGCAGTTGGTCAGATTTTCTGAAAGGTTTAGTCCTGTCAAGGTAGAACCAGAGCTATATGTGCATGTCCAAGCAGTGCAGGATCCTTTCCCCTTTATTTTGAGGATTAGTGAAGATGGTTGGCAAATGGATGGCTTGGTTTAGAGCCACACTGGAGACTACTTAGGCATAAAGGATGGGTTAGCCCTGAGGGAAACCCTGTCAGCATGGAAGATAATGAAGGGTTCCACAACCATTAGTGCCTGTAACTCATGACAGTCTTCTAGCTGAGGTTATGGCTAAAAGCAAGGCGGTTTTCCAAGAAAGGAATTTTAACTATGCTGAAGCTGCAGGTTCAAAAGGGGGGAGCGTGAGCTTTTCCAGTACAAAGTTAAGATCCCAGGCAGGGATGGGTGGTCTCCTAGGGGGCCTCGAGTAGTTAGCCCCTCTCAGAAACTGCTTGATGAAAGGGTGAGAGAATAGAGGTGGCTCAGTATTACAATAAGCTGAGATGGCAGAGGTATGAATCTTAATGGAGGAGAAGGAGAGGCCTCTGTGGAGTAGCTCTACTAGGTAATCAAGGATTTGAGGTAATGAGGGCACAGCTGTGTCCTTTCCTTGAAACTGACTCCAAGAGCAATATCTTTTCCACTTCTCAGCATAGGATTTTCTAGTACTAGGCGTTCTGGCCTCAAGAATGACATCCAGCACCTGCTTGCTGAGGGTTATTGGTGGAGTATTCAGGGAATCAGCCAGGCTGCAAGGTTTTAGGGTTTGCAGCTGTGGATGCAAAATCTGTACCTCCTGCTAAGACAGCAGAGAAGGTGTCTGATGAAGGTGCAAGAGTGGCACCGTTGTCAGACTGTGTAAGCGTGGGTACCAGTGCTGGCGTGGCCAATCTGGGACCATAAGAATTGCCCTTGGGCTGTCCTGTCTGATCTTGAATAGTACCTTTGAGAGGAGGGGCAGAGGGGGAAAGGCATAAATTGAGAGGTTTTTCCCATTTGAAGGATAAGGCATCCACCTTCCAGGCCCTGCTGTGAGGGTTCCTGGTTCAGAATTTGCTCAACTGGTGGTTCTCAGGGGTGGCAAAGAGGTCCACCTCTGGATTAGAAGGTTGAAGGTGTTGGGCTCCAATTTCCACTCGTGTAGGTCCAAGAGATTTCTGCTTAAGTAATCTGCCAGTGAATTCTGTTTGCCTGGCAGGAACTGAGCTTGCAGATGCACTTGGTTGCTCAAGGCTGTGTTCCACAGTGCCATGGCTAACCTGCAGAGTGGGTTCCCCCCCGCTTGTTTATGTATCACATAACTGTGGTGTTGTCTGTTTTTATCAGCAGCTGTCCTGGAAGGATTAGGTATTTAAAGGCCGTCAGAGCATACTGTACATCTCTTTATGATTGATGGGCAGGAAAATTTGTTCTGGGCTCCACTTTCCCTAAATGCATTTGCCTGCCATGTGAGCCCCCCATGCATAGTCTCATGCATCAGGATTTCGATGGCGAGGGGTTGCATGAAAGGCATTTCCTTGTTGTGGTTGCATGCTTCTGCCTACCAGAAGAACTCTGCCCTTAGACAAGGAAGGATCGGAATGACTGTTTCCAGGTCCTAAGAATGTTGGCACCAAAGACCTTTTAAGTACCACTGAAGTTTCCTCATATGCAGTCTTACATATGGAATTAGCAGAATGCATGAGGCCATGAACCCTAGGGCTTGCAGTATTTTCCTTGCAGACAGTTGGGTTTTGGTGGCCATGTATTTGAAGTAGTTGCTCAAATAGATCTGTTTTTCTTGAGTGAGAAAGGCCATCTGGGAAGTTGTGTTCAAGCTTGCTCCCAGGAATACAATTTTTTGACGGGCACCAGTTGTGATTTCTTTTCGTTGTTGGTGCACCTCAATGAGAGTCTTTTACAAATGCCAGGTGTTGAAGTAGTAATTCCTGACTGTCCACCTGAATCAGACAATCGTCCATGTATGGGAACATTTGGATATTTCTCTGCCTGCAGTATGCAATGGCTGGAGCCAGGCACTTTGTGAATACTCTGGGCACAGTAGATAAGCCAAAGGGAAGTTCAGAGAACTGATAGTGCATAGAGCCTGCCCTGAAGTGGAGATATTTCCTGCAAGACTCCCTTATGAGGATGTGCAGATAGGCTTTTTTAAGTCTAGGGTGACTAGCCAGGCATCCTTGGCTAGCATAGGGAGAAGCTGCTGTAGGGTTAGCATTTTGAATTTTGGGACCACCAGAAAGGTGGAGAGAATTGATAGATCCAGGATTGGGCACCAAGAGCCCTCTTTTCTGGGCACCAGGAACAGTCTGGAGTAGAAACCCTGTCCCCTTTGTTCTACTGGAACAAGTTGAATGGCCCTGATATTGAGCAGGGAACGTACTTGTTTTTGAGCCTCTGCCCACTGGTTTGGAGGAAGGTCTGGAAATCCACTTGGGGTTGGCAGGGAATGGAAGCAGGATCTGTACCCCTGGGATACAATGTTTAGAACCCATCGGGCCTGAGTAATGGACATCCAGTTTTTAGCATGAAAGGCATGTTTTCCTCCTAGGGGCGCAAGTAGATGGGCAGGGCTGGGAAGGATAATTGACAAGTCATTGTAAACTTTTACCATAAGGGTGTGGCTTGCCACTCCCTGTTTTTGAGGTGGGAGCACTCCATTGTTTAGATCTCTGCATACCCACAGACTGTAGTCTTGGTGGTCTAGTTCCCCTGGACTTATACTGAGAAGGCCTGTAAGGGGCTGGAAAGGACCAATTTTTTGTAGGCCAATGCCTATTGAATCTAGGTGGCTGCACTTGTAAGAATTCTTTAACAGTTTGCGTAGATTTAGCTTTTTCTTCTATCTTTTTAAGAACCTCTTCTGCTTTGGTGCCAAAAAACGGTCCTGATTTAAAGGAGTTCCTAGTAATTTTGGCTTGACATCGTCTGGCAAGGTTTGTTCCTTCAGCCAAGCATGCCTTCGCAGTACAGATCCAGTGACTGCAGCCCTGCAAGATGCTTCTAGGGCATCAAAGCCACACTGCAAAGTATGCTTACTAACTTGGTTTGCAGAATGCATTAATTCTTGCAAATCTTTATTTTCTGCACAATCTGGAAGTAACACCATTTTTTGTTTAATTTGTTCCATAATATATTGCTGGTACTTCAACATATGAAACTGGCAAGTCAATGCCCTGATGGCCGGAGTTGCCGAGGTATGTACCTTCTTACCCAATCTGTCTAAAGCTCTGGAATCCCTGTCTGAAGGAGTAGGGTTTTTGGCTGTAGTAGCCTTAATACCTTTAGGCCCCTGGGAAATGGTCTCTGGATCCACAGGAGGATTCTTAAAGAAATTTGTGAGAATCAGGTACTATGTAGTACCCGTCAGGTGTTCTAGGGGCTGGTGGTAAAGTGTATGGAGTAAGACTAGATTCCACGAAGACATCATCTACAACATCCAGGACAGGGGTTATAGCTAGGGGCCTGTGCTGAGGCAACTCTAAAAATTCCCTGAATCTCTTTTTGGACTGAGGATAAACCTGGCATTCCCAGCGGAAATGTTCTCTTGAAGTATGCAAGGTTTCGCCAAAGGAGAAATCCTCTGGAGGGGAGGCAGAGGGAATGGATTCATCTGCATCCGAATCCTCAAAGGTAGATAAGGGTATGTCCTGGTAATCAGAAGGGTCATGGTCATCGGACTCATGGTCTGTAGAATCAGAAAGAAACTCAATTATTGGTCTCTTACCAGGGGAAGGCTGACTTCCTCTAATTAGGGTGATAAGGTCTTCAGCCATTCTAAGCATTTGCTTTTGAGGCATAGGAGCTTGAGCATGTGCTTTGGTCATCGGTTTTCTAGGCATAGTGCATAGTTTTATCTAAAAATGGAGTTGTCTGTTTAATGCGAATATCGGTAGGTCGCAATACACCCTCATAAGCCGGTGCGTGCACAGCAGCTCCAGACCCATCCAAGGTAGAGACAGCCGCAGGTTCCATAGTCAAAGAAGCATCTCATGGCATACTGGATTCCGAATGGTTCTCAGCAGAGGCCTGCGAATCTGTAGAAGCTGGCATCAGGGGCTGCAAAGGCACCTCACTGAGTACCAGCGGACTGACAATTAGCTTAACGGAAGCGTCACTGGCAGTTTTTGACCTATGCGGTCTGTCTCCATCTTTAACTTTGAGCTTTTTCAGATGATCGGTAGACTGATGGCTTACCAAAGCCATTTTGGAATACGGAGAACGAGAGCAAAAGAATTTAGCTACAAAAATAGCCTTACGACGAATGGTTCGGGCGTTAAGGACAAAACTGACAGTGAAGGATGTCATGGTCTGGGCCTAAACAAGTGACGCAGTAAGAATGAAAATCTCTGTGAGGTATTTGCTTTCCACAGGCAAGACCATTGTTAACTTTTTCTGACATTGGTTAGAGCAAGAAAATAGAATCCCCAACGGGGTACTTAGCTTTAGAAGACTTCAGGTTTGAAACTCAAAAAATGAAAATTTCAGGTGGCGACCGACTGGCACTTGCAAACTGCTTCTGCTTCGGGCTCCTCCTCCGCAAGAAAAACTGATGTAATGGCATTGGCTGCCTTTTTTATACACCTGACGTCCTGGAAGAAGTGACAGCATCCGACACAGAAATCCCAAGACTCTGGCATTCGGGCTGACTGAGGGCTACCTGCAGGCAGATAACAAGTGTGATGACTGCAACAGTGAAACATGAAGAACATCTGACTGGATACTCACCAACTCCCCCTAACCTCTATCACAACTGCACTACTCTACCAGACCAACTCAGTGACCACCTACCCACCTCCGTCCTTAGATTCATCTGCCAACCACCCAAACCTAATCTTTATAGAGACTGTCGAAAACTCTCCAACTTCAACGTTACCTAATTCAACTTTGTCTATCGTCCACTGACTGGTCACTCCTTAAACAAACTCCTCTAGATGAAGCAGTAAATAGTTTCAATACCATCTTCATGAATACCCTGAACTCCCTTTCCCCCTCTAGAAAGATAAGAATAAAATCCAATTATGCTCCTTGGCTTTCCAAAGACACTAAACTCCCTTATGCTCCAACGAGATAAAGCTTGGAATAAAACTAAAGTAGTACTCCTCCTTCAGAACTATAGACAGCTCAGAAATCTTACAAAGAAACAGTACAATGCTGATGAATACCCTTCTTTAACACAGCTCAACTAAATAGTAAATCCAACCCATGTAAATTCTGGTCAACTCTAAATAAAAGTCTCTCTTCTGGCTGCCCCACTAACCCCTCCCCCTACCCTAATACACCCCCCCTTGAAACAGCTACCCTACTGAATAAATACTTTATTGACACTATTCAAGCACTCTTACAATCCAACGGTAACACTGCAACCCAACCAATCCCTCCCTACCCATCTAATAATAACACTTTCACCTTTCATCCTATTCCCACTTCTTATATCTGATCTCTACTTCTTAAGCTAAAACCTTGCTCCCCTTTCACTGATAATCTACCTCTATCCTTCCTCAAACTGGCTGCTGACTCAATTGAATACAAGTGTCTATACTAAGCAATAGCCCCATTCAGGAATCCATTGTATCCACCACTTGAAAATCCTTTTTCACTATGCCCCTACACAAAGATGGCAACTCTACTGACCTATCTAAACTACCATCCAATAGCTATTCTACCCCGCACCATCTAACATCCTTGAAAAATGCATCCACTCAACTACTAGAATACCTCCTCCAAAGCAATCTTATCACACCTACCCAGCACAGCTTTAGTCCCAACCTTAGCACAACTACTGCCATCCTATCCTTTACCCATACCACAGCTGAGGCCATAGATAACAATAAACTTATATCCAGTCTCTTCTTAGACCTTTCTAAAGCGTTTAATACTGTCTCCCATCCCCTACTGTTATCTAAAATTTCTTGTCTCAATCTATCTTCCTCCTCCCTTTCCTGGTTCTCCAGTTACTTATCCTGCAGGCAACAGTCCGTTAAATGGCTCTCTTCCTTTTCTCTATTCCTACCTGTTGCAACAGGAGTACCCCAAAGCTCCATCTTGGGCCCCCTCCTATTCAATATCTTCACTAATGACCTCCACACATCTTGCAAACAATCCTCCCTCATACAATATGTCGACGATCCAACGCTTATCTCTATCTCTGATAGCGTCTCTGAACTCCATACACTCACTCAAAACACCTTTTTATCTACTGAACAGTAGCTAACCAGAAGCTTACTAATCCTTAACCAAAAAATGACCAAACTCCTATTTCTTCCCCGTTCTCTGACTCACCACAAATCCTCCTTTTCTATCACTTCCTCAAATAACACAACCATTAAACCTGAAACTCAAACTAAATTGCTAAGAATCATCATCAGTGATGAACTTAAATTTAATATGCACCTTCTCCAATGCATAAACAAAAGACTAACCAGAAACTAGGTTTACTTTATCGTAACAAAAGATTTCTAACTCTAAATGCTAGACTCTTCCTTGCTTAAGCTCTCCTCCACCCCTCCCTTCTTTATGCTCCCCCTGTATTCACCAACATTCAAACCGTAACCTTAAATAATACCCACAGTCAAACGGTCTGGCTGAACATGCAGTACAGAGTGCAAAACAATTACTAGAAAGGTCAAAGCATGACAATACCGATATATTCTTGAATTTACTTAATCTCAGAAATACACCCCGTGAGAACCTACTTGGTTCGCCTGCTCAGAGACTTCTATCTAGGCAAACCAGAACAATTTTGCATATTAGTTCTAATTTGTTGGTGCCTAATGGAAAACCACCAGAGGAATCAAAGCCAGACTCTTTAAGAAGCATTCCTTTCAGAAGTCCAGCTATGATAAAACAAGATTTCTTCATCCTTTGAAAGAAGGAGAGACAGTGAGGATGCAAACGGCAAAAGGCTTTGATTGAATTGGTCAAGTGAGAGGTATATGTGCTGAGCAGAGATCCTACTTAGTGGAATCTGAGGAGTACAGAATACAGGGGAAATCTCAGGCATCTATGTGTGGTGTCTGAATCGATATCACAGCATTGTACCTGTGATACAGACTCTAGGTCTCAGAGCAACACAGACAATGTTCATACTGAAGAACATGTCTCAGTACCTATTCCTGTTTCTGATGATCTCCCAGATGTTCCCAAACTTGAACATTCCTTGAAGACATTCTCCATTGCTAGATCCATTTCTGATTTTTATGTAAAAAAAAAAAAAATCAGGTCGTACTTCTAGACCTAGTGTAAAATACATAGCAATCTGGATACGATTGTTTTATATGTGTTTAGTTTTGTATGACTGCATGTCAAAGAATTAGTTCTATATAATTAAAGTCAAAAGATAATTTCTGTAAAACTGCACGTCAATGAATGCTTTCATTTAGTGTATGACCCACTTCTCAAACAGGGAAGATATAGAACAGAGAGTGTGTTGTAACTTTAAGAAGCATTTCCAAGTGCAGGCACGTGCATATAAATAGTGAGCACATGCAGGCAGCAGTGCCATTTTGAGGGAACAGCCAGAGTGTTAACATGTATGAGTGGAATAGTCAGTCTGTTTATACGTTTTAAGTTTAAGTTACTAAGCCTCAATCCTGATGTGTTTGTGTATAACAAAGCTGCCTGAACAGAATCCACAACCGTTCGTCTGTTTTATCCTGACCAGACGAGCGACAGCACGGTTTAGTTGAGCAAATGTTCCAACAGGAGATGGAGGCTTTATGATCACATAAATGGATAAAATGAGACAGAGGAAATGAGAGTACAATAAAACTATATAAAGAACCATTGCTTAGTGACTCCAGCACTTGCGTCAGAACTGACTTTTTGGCTTTTACTGAACATTTCCTTTCAATTTGAAAAAGACTTGGGGTTTGCTCATGTTATTACTTCTGCAAACCATCTTAAAGGTCACATACTGGAGTCGATATTCCAACAAAGTGATCAGCTTGAACTTCAGTCTCCTGGTCTGATAACTTTATAACTTGGATCATGGGACCTCACTAAAGCTACAGTCCTACTATAATCTTTCTGGCCAATCTGTATTATGAGATGTAGGTAAAACTATACTCCCATTATAATCTTTCAACTTAATCCTCAACTGTACTGCCTATTACCATATGGAGTGCGTGCAGAGTTATCTCAGGGATTAGTCTGGCAGTTGGCACACAGGGTTAAAGCTTTGAGCTGTAGCTCCTGTACTAAAGAGTTTGACTCCCTTAGCCCTCATTTGCAAGTCACTTAACCAGACAGTGCTAATGGACAACTGTGAATTTGGGCTACATTTCTGAATGGTCTACTAGACTACAAGCCTTCTAACTACCTATAAACCTACTAATTGTTCTATAAGAATCTCTCCCTTTCTCTCTGCAATGTAGAGTGCCAAAGAATTCCAGTCTTTGTCCTTCATTTTTTATGGTGTACAAGCTCCAGCACGAAGAAGTCATTCAAAGGAGTTTGAAGTATCACTATAAGGCAGTTAATGCACAACTTCACTACAAAAAAATATACTGGGTGTTGGAACTATTGAAAGAAGACCGAGCACCATGCTTAAATGGATGGGACACAGCTGACTTAAGGTCAACCCTATTAAGGCCAATGCTAACACGAACCATTTGACCACAAGGCCTTCCATTGCTCCTGCCTTTTCCTTCATTATCATTTGTAATTGGAATACACCATAGATTGTGCCAAAAATGTGTAGCGTAACAAAGAACCCTGATGGTCAGCTGTCCATAGAGGGAACACATGATAGCTCTTGCTAAATCTTACTTTCACACTCTGAGGAATATTACTTTGATTAAGCACCTTATTTTATTACAAGAAATCGTGACGTCTGGGAATACGTGGCCACTTTGGGACTACCACTTCTGCATCCTTAAGCACGCACTTGATAACGGAGATCACAGTCACCATCAGCATATACTGAATGCTACAATATGCTCACTAACAGGCACCTCCCAGCATTCTCAAATTACCCTTCTGTAGTCCAGTCTGCTACCTTTATCCTCAAGGCCAATTTACAATACCTGGCCCTGCATAGCATGCTCCTATAGGAAGGAACTGCTGATGTGTAATCAGCTATCTCAAGCTACCCATCTGCCTGACTAGTGATTCCCCTCCCCAAAATCTTCTATAAGGAAATCAGATTATATTTTTCATCCACAATGTTTGTTTAAAGAATCTGTTATTTATTGTTAATGTATATCTTATGCTAATTGCACCAAGTGCAATTATAACAAATAGACTTGTCTTCTCAAGACTCATATTACTCAACTCTTTATTATCAGAAAAATAACATGCAATGTAATTCAAGAAATAAAAATAAATGTGTGACATAGCGTTTTATATTACTGATGCAGAACTTTTCAAAATGCAGACAAATCCTATCCCTGGACACAATGAAAAGGTTGGCTTTATGCACTGGTACCATTACAGTGATAATCGGCATCAACACCCCCTTTTTCCCGTTTTGTACATGAATTGGGGTATTATCGACAGTGACCAACGCCTATAGCCAATATTCATACCACCACCGTGTATACACTTAAAAAAAAGTGATCATGCATAACTTAAACAACACTCAACTGTTCCAATTATAAGCCACGTAACAGTTATACTGGTGCAATATAATAAAAAGCACACAAAGCAGTATTATTGCGCAGCCAAGAGAAAAGGGCTGTACCAACATTATTTGATAAACATATCCATCAAAATGTTTCACGGTACAAGTAAAATAACACCTCCGAATGGCTAAATAATACATTATCAAATTCAATTGGTAAACACATTATGAAAAACAAACATTTTGCCATTATACTCTCATTACCATTATAACACTTCTTGAAACAAAGATTTTAATAAAATACACCAGTTAAAGAAGTTGCTTTAACAGCTTCCAACAACGCAAGTACTACGGATACCAAATGAAATACAAGCAGCTATCATCAAGACCTGCAATTATTGAGCAAGCACGAAGAATCTCTCTTAAATGTGCTAATACAACGAAACATTTTGTACTGAATAACATAAAACTAACATCAGTGTAAACCTATACACCAACCTGCAAATTCCACCAATGAGTTCCTACAAAGTTGGCATAGTTGCCAAACTGCAAAGTGACAACTTCCCTACATTTAATGTCCATCACGCCCTACACGTTACACAAGGATATTACTTTAAAGGCTCCACAATAATGCCTATCTCACGCACACTTCAGACTTATTTCCTAAAACAGACGACAACTACCGACGTAACCCGTAAGACTATCATGTGACTCTAGCGATTTGACGTTGGTAACGCCATTAATTTTCTCTTTCGTTTTATGTTTTGGAGGTGTTACTGAAGTGAAGTTCAAGTGACCGAGTTCTGTTGTTTATCTAGTTTTATTTATTGGTAACTAGCTTTCCTTCTGAAAAATTAGTCAGTCCAAACCATTGGTTTTAATCTACCACGCCTACAACGTGGAACACTTACAAATAGTTAATGCCATCTGTTGAGCGCACAGACTGGTTAGAATGTGTTACTTTATGCTTATAGGAAGTTTTTTTTAAGCTTTAACGCGATTCGTTATTATTTACCGTGGACATCCTTGAACTGTAGTGTCAGTGGTGCAACAGGTAGCCCACTCATTTTTGTTACAAAAGGTTTTGGGTTCTTTTTCCCCACAGAAAGATAGATTTGCACTTTTGTATTTTATGGTGAGTGTTTTTAAACTGCGGTCCCATTTGTGTGATTTGGTGGTAGCGCGTGTGGATATAAAAGACTCCAGTGCAAGTCTCCAAAAAGTGTAGGGAAGTGCGTAAAAGCCCTGGCCAATACAGGTATGCAGATATCAGTGCCGGATTTCATTGAATTCTACAGGCCTCCTTTAACAAATCATTTTAACATTATATGAACTTGTATAATTTCTGTTCAGGCAATGCATTTGAAACACTTGAATCTTGTGCAGATTTTATACGGCGTCCTTCAGCTTTGCAGACAGGTACTTTATTACAAAGCCGACAAATTAACACTACTAGTTAGCGGTAACGGTCGTTAAGTACGATGGTACTTGCACCGCACAACATAGAGATCAGTATTCATGCCGTCACATGCATGAATATTTAGTACTTTAATCGTGCCATCTGGAAAAATCGGAGGGGAAGGCGTGGTTTGGGCGGGACTTGCTATTATGCATCCTGCGAGGTACTTCACTAATATACATATCTCTCAACCTTCCATCTTCATAATGAGGAACACTAGCTTTCATAATGTGGGACAAATGGGTACCAATAGCTAATTAACAACTTCAACTAGGAAGGTCAAAGGATAGTTAAAATATGCTGGTTTTACTTATAAAAAAGATCTTTGAATGAATTACTATGATTCTTTTCTATTTACCATGGATATCAGTAAAAAAAAAATCCCTATCAATGAATGTGTGACAGACCCTTTCAAAGTGGAACTTTGAGAAACATTAACTTTTTAAGACCCCAAATAAGGTACGTTCCTCGTAATGAGGTACTCTTGAGAGGTATGCTAATATAAAGCCCCTGGTCTAGTCTTAAAAATAAAATAAAAGCTTAGTGGTAATGTACTGTAGTAACACTACACCCGGTCTGTGCATAATGGGGCGTGGCCTAAATGATTGACATGGTAAATGGTCTTGATGTCATATCCAAAGTAGGCACGCTTGACTGCCATGCAGATTTGACAGTGACATCATGCATACATTGATGTCTGTGACAAATATGGAACTCACCCCAGTACATGAAGTTAGTTCGTATTTCACATTCTAAGTTTGTAACCTATCCATTTTGGGGAAGTGGGTGTGCTAGTTATTAGAAAATATGCATGTGGTATTCTTAGGGTTGCCAACAGTCGTGTTTTTCCCAGGATGTCCTGGATTTGGCCATCTGTGTCCAGGGAAGGACCTCACAGGGAGCCATATGTCCTGTTTTTGGCACAAGTTACTAAGTTTTCTCATAATCACTGTTTAAGTGATGCGTGGTATCAATATCAGAACTGTGCCTGCCCTCCATCTCGCTAAATCTTGAGACCTCAATGCCCACAGCAATTTGCAGACAGCCCTACAGGCCCATTCATCACGCATGCATGCTGTTCCTTTACAACTGAGCCTATCATGGAGGAACCTGGCCTGCTGGCCGGTGTTCTTATTCGCCAGCGCAACAACCTGTCAGCAGCATTGCTAACTTGTTCCAATGAAATGAATAACAGTGCGATAACTGACACATTATATTATCCACTTATAACAATGTTTACTTGAGAAAAATGTAAAACCAGCAAAAGACTAAAGGCAGCCAGCTGTAATAATCTGAGATGCAGTAGTGGAGCTGCAACGTCTGTGTTTATTTAGCAGAATATTTCTGAGGTGTGACGATGCTTGGGGCTCCTCTACAAAGTAACGTAACCCTCAGTGATGGGAAGTCCACCACAGAAACTGAGCACTCAGTTTGCAGAAAGGTAAGGTAGTAATGTATAAATGCATTGCTCTGCCTATGTCCATGAGCATTAGTGATTACGCTGCTTTGCAAATTTTTGTATCGTTTTGTCCCTATTTTTCGTGGCATGATGTTGTGAGGTAGGTCCATGTCATTTTCAACTTCCACGATTTGATGACTACATTAAAAAGCCGCCCAAGGAGAAGATACGGTTTTGTGGTGAAATTCTATTAAATATAAATTCCAGTCCGGGTGAAGCCTGGCAGCTGCTAGCAGACTTACAACCTATATTTATTAAAAAGATATGTGGGTACAGGAACATAACTTTTTAGTTTGTGGTCCTTCAGCATATACAGACAAAAAATGCTCAGCCTAGAAGAAAGATATGCAAACTCACTTGCAGCAATGGTCATTCTGACAGCACCGAAACAGCAAGCGATTATTTCATTATTATGCATTTATTTACGTGTTAGGTTATTTATTAATATACAAACCTGGTTAACAATGAGTGATTTTTTGACTGCACCTTCTGTACTAAAGTTACTTGTTTTCATATGATTGTAATTTGTATTCAAACATATTTGGCAATTTTTTAAGTTGTCAATGCGAAGTTCTTACTGCTAACCAGTTGCATCACAGATTTAAGTTAGAAAAAATTGCCCTCGTAATCACTGTAGCGAGGGGTAACAGAGCTACCTTTATTCTTTGCCTCCAAATCAGGGCTAATCTACTAGGTGATTCTGTTTTGTGCACAGTTTTTTTTTTTTTCAGAACGTGTCCACAGTATTATGCTTGTGTGTGTGTCTGTGTGTATATGTTTGTGTGTATTACAACATTATCTTCCAAAATTAGATGATTTATTAGGATATATTTGGTCATCAGGTGACCGTGTGAATTGTAATGAGGGTGACTGGAAAGTGTACCGTTAGTTCAGATGTACTCTAAAAGGGTGCATTATCAGTGCCTAAATAGGGATTTGTAATGGGGATAGCAGAGTCATGCACTGAAAATAAGATCTGAACCAGACTGCTTTGTAAAAACCCAAATGTTCTCAGGCACACAAATGTGTGCTTGTGTTAAACACATTATAACACTGTGACACATGTTGTGTCTGTTTGCTGAGTGGCATTCCATTGATACCACAAATAAGCTTACAGTAGTTGGAGAAAGCCCCAGGAAAGCTCATTGGCTAGAAGTGTGCCCTTCCAGGTACCAGAAAGAGCGCTGATTGAATTCCTTCATGTTGCTTTACTGTAAAACCAACTTAATTTTCAGTTAGGCGTATTGAATAGACTGCAAAGAATCGTGTGTCACATGCAGAGCGTAGACACACTGCTTTCCACAAACCTGGATAAACAACAAGCGTCTGCTGCAGTCGTTAACTCAGTAAGACCGTCGCATAACGGCTTCTTTATATTAGGCAGTAAGAGGCTATAGGGTCTTATCAAAGAGTTTGTGTGAAGTGCGGGACTTTCCACAACTTCCCCTTTGTCGAATGGATGCTTCACAGTTACTAAAAACTGATGTTGTAGTCTGAAGCAACGTTTTTGCATAGCAGTCACAATCTGATATTGTTAGCTGATCTACTTGGGGGTTCATTTGGTTAATTCCACTGGAAGTAACAGTAAGGTTACCAATGCCAGGGTCATAGCTGTAGCCAAGTGCGGTAGCACCGCAATCAAGTTTTGTCAATTGTGTGGAAATGGATACAAGTTATGCAATTGAAGGTAGTGTGAGTAGTGCAGAAACTGACGAAGAATGTCATGATTTGCCAAACACTCCTCCACCTAAAAAGAAAGCAAAGAAGTTGTCACGGTATCGCCAAGAATGTCAGACAGAATTTTCCTGGTTTAAAAAAGTTCACGGCAATGTCTTCACATCTCAATGCACATTGTGTAAGAAGGAGGTTTTGGTTGCTTATGGTGGCAAAGGTGACATAGTAAATCACAGCCATTCGAAAAGTCATCAGAAAGTTCCGATTGCTGCAAACACTGCTGCCATTGACATTTTTTTCAAGAAGAAGTCAACAACAGTAACAGGAATTGACAAGCAGGCAACGGTTGCACAACTCGTGCGTGTTTGCCACATTGTACGTCACCACATCTCCTACAACGCTGCTGACTGTGGAGCTAAACTGGAACACTTGTTATATCAAGACTCGGCTACTGCTAAAAAGACAGCATGTGGTCGCACAAAAGCAGAAGCACTGGTGAGTGATGTCCTTGGCCCAAAGTCAGTGGAATCCATTATGAAAGACATTACTGGTGACAATTCTATTTGATATTCTGTGTCAACTGATGCATCTAGTCTCAAGAAGAGAAAAATGTTTCCTATCTATATTCAATATTTTACTGTTGAAATTAGTTTAAGTAAAAAGCTTTTAGACTTTGTTGAGCTTAATGACGAGCATTCTACCTGTATCACAGACATGCTAGTTAAAGTTCTTTCAGATGATGGCCTTGATATTGCATGCATCTCTTCTTATTCAGCTGATAATGCAAGTGTGAACTATGGTGCAAAGCAGTCTGTGTTTCCTGAGCTGTTGAAAAGAAATAGTAATATTCTGAAGACAAACTGCAATGCTCATGTGATACACAGTGCCTTGAAAAAAATAATTGATGAATTTGATTGTGATGTAGAAACAATGGTTACCAGCATTTACAGTCATTTCAGTGTATCCGCTAATAGGAAAGCCCAGTTGCAAAATTTTTTTGACTTTGTATACGTAGAATATCACGAGTTGTTGAGGCATGTACCAACGAGATTGTTGTCTCTGGGTCCAGGTATTGACAGATTACTTGATTCATGGCCTGCCATTGTGTCCTACTTTGCATCTGTCTGTGAAGACTGCCCAAAGAGAGTTCGTATGCATCTGGGAATAGAAAATAAAATGCATGACTGTGAAGCAGTAGAGACAAACATTAAAAAAGCATACTTATGTTTTGTCCAGAGCATTTGCAATTTGTTTGAGGTGTCAGTCCAGAAAGTGGAGAGGGAAGATTTTACATTGCTTGACCTCCTAGGCCTGTAATGCAGCAACTGAACACTATAATTGAGTCAAGCATAACTGATACATTTTTTGGACACAAAGCACAAACTATACTTGAGAATGAGGACATGGAACCTCATACAGTGCGTCTGCAAGAACATTTTTTGGCAGCTCTAGAAAAGTCTTTAGCATACCTGAGCAAATGGTTTAATTTCTCAGATGGCAACATTGCGTGTGTGATGCATCAAATATCTCTAAATACAGAAGTAGCATTTCAGTCCTTTTGAAATGCAAGCACTGTCATGGGGTTGACAACAAAGGACATCATATTAGACATGCTTTATGATGAGTTTTGTGTAGCAAGGCATGCAGTATTGTTGCTAATTCAACTGCTACTGCATGCACGAAATGGCAAGAATTTTTTGCAGGTGCTCGTGAGCTTTTACAACAAACATGTTTAAGATTGTATCAGCTGCATTGTCATTACCAAGCAGCAATGCCTTTCCTGAAAGGGTGTTTTCTTTAATCAATGCAAAGTGGCGTGCAGACCAAAACAGGGCCACTCTAGCACTAATCAAAGCAGAACTGCAAGTTTTCCTTAACTACATGATCTGCAGTAATTTCTATCAGTTTGTTTTGAAAGATGACAAATTTATTTCATCGGCAGCTGGCAGTGAAAAGTACAAATGGAAACAGATTGCTGAGCAATCTGCTTCTTCTATGAGTACTTTAACAGCTCAGGGTCAGTCTGCTCTGGATTCACATGAGGTAGACATTCAACTTCAAAGTATTAGTTTGTTCAAATGACATTGTATAACATTTGTATTGTATTGACTATATCTTTTGCTTGCACCTCAATGTTATCCACAGACATTCCAACATAACATCTACCTCAACCTATCTCACACCAAAGTATCACAGAGTAGCCCATTTTACTTACCTCCAATATAGGAAATCACAAAATAACTTCTGCAAAATTCTAAAACCTTCTTATAGTACTCAAAAACTCTCTCTCCTTCATGGGGACATTCACCTCAACCCAGTACCAAATAGCACTACCCCTATAAACCCCCTCCCACCACATCCATCCTCACCCTGCACTGCCTGCAAAACACCAGATTCTCTACTCATAGCTCATCTCAATATAAGGAGCCTAAACAATAAAGTTAGCCAACTTCATGCTTTACTTGATACACACTCATTTGATATTTTATGCTTAACAGAAACCTGGCTCAAGCCAGTAACAAAGGACAATGAAATAACTCCTCCAGGATATAATATTCTTAGAAAAGACCGAATATCCAAAAAGGGTGGTGGGGTAGCAATTCTATACAAATCTACGCTACAGGTTACTTCACTAGAAGTACAACCACCTCTAAATAACAATGGTGAAATACTTATCTCCAAGCTCCAGGTTAATGCTAATAAATCTATATATATAATATGCTCATGCCTACCTCCAGGCAATAACATCAGCATCCTAGAAAGTATTCTCTGCTGGCTTTCTACATCCTTCCCCCAAGAAACCATTGTATTTGGTGACTTTGATATAGACTGGAACAACTGTACTTCACACAAACCCACAGCTCATATAAACCTTTATGGCTACTTCCAATTAATTACCTCCCCTACCAGAATCCATAAACCCAGTGGCAAAGAAAGTACCTTAGACTGGATCCTAACTAACAGCCATCCTCTCTCTTACGAAGTAGGTATCCTTTCTGATGACATCAGTGACCACTCACTTACCTATATAACTAGACAAAAAACCTTTATTCCAAACCAAACTACCATCAAAACCACCCAGAACAAAAAACATTTCAATCCATCAAACCTCCAGGCAGAACTTCAAGCCTGTAACTGGTCACCCTTAAAACTACTCCCTCTTGAGGAAGCATTATCCTATTTTAACTCTAAATTCTTACAAATCTTGGAATACCATACCCCCTCATGCTCAATAAGAACTAGAAGTAAAGCAACCCCATGGCTCACTAAAGAGACTAGGCAACAAATCCGATTAAGAAATAAAATCTGGTCCAAATGGAGAAATACTAAAGACCCAATTGATCGTCAATACTTCAGACAGCTAAGAAATGCTACCAAAAAATTAATACTTCTGGATAAAAAAAACTATTATTTTAAACTCCAGCAAAAGCAACAACAAAATCCACAAACCTTCTGGTCAGGCATCAATAGACTTTTATACCCAGGCCACTCCAAAACACCAACCCCATCAGATCTTTCTCTTCACACTGCCAACCAGATTGCTGATGCTTTTCATATCTTCTTTGCTGAAACAGCCCAATCTTTAGCAAACACCTTACCTCCTACTACTTCTATCCTCTCACCCTCCCTCCCAAGCATACCCTCGACCTTTTAACTTAAGCCTGTTCCAACATCCCTCATCTATACTTTATTTCATAAACTTAAACCATGCACTCCCTCAGCTGATCTCCTACCTACTGAATACCTTCAATCTGCAGCTGAAGTACTAGCCTATCCCATTTCTATCCTAATTAACAGAACACTCACTGAAGGTTACATTCCTTCTCTCTGGAAAATTTCTCACATTATCCCTCTCCACAAAGGTGGTAACTCAACTGTACTCTCTAACTTTCGACCAATAGCCCTTCTTTCTCCTCTAGCCAAGATCATGGAAAAATGCATCCAGCAACAACTTCTTGACCACCTTCTCCAAAATAACCTACTTTCTGACTGTCAGCATGGTTTTAGACCTTTCCATAGTACCACCACTGCTCTCCTGTCCTTTACAGACTGTATTAATCATCATCGTAATAATAACATGCTCTCCTCTGCACTCTTCTTAGACCTATCCAAAGCTTTTGATATGGCTAATCATCAAATACTTCTTAACATACTCAAATCTTTCTCACTTGACTCACAGGCATTACTATGGTTTAAGTCCTACTTACATAATAGACAGCAGGCTGTCCCATGGGACAATCAACTGTCCAAACATCTCCCTATTACCCTGGGTGTCCCTCAAGGCTCTATCCTCGGACCTCTACTTTTCTCTATATTCATAAATGATCTTAGTATAAATCTACCTCTGGCTACCTGCATACAATATGCAGACAACTCCACTTTAATTTGTAAAGCCCCAACTGCTTCTGAACTCCAATCCATAACCCAAACAGTATTTAACCTAGTGGAAAACTGGTTCCAACAACTGGATTTTAATTATGAAAAGTTAGCAACCCTAGCGTATTCTTGACCTATTTTTCACATTATATTAAACAGTGTTCTTCAAATTAATGGTTGTTCAGTATCTAATATGTGGGCATTATGTGCATTGATTGGCCCAATGAAGGCAGAGTTAAGGGGGTCAATGACATCCGTAGATCTAGACACAATCACTTTCTTTATAATCTGTGCAATATAGAAGGACTTTCTTACAACAACAGACGTGGGTCGAAAGTTAAGTCAAAAGTAAAATCTGTGGTATCCCCCGAAGTCTCAGAAAACCCAGTATGCAAAGTATACTGGGTCAAAAATGAACCAAGCAGGGGCTTAACAGTGCGGAGGGTGTGAGGTTCACCCCTTGAAGTGTGTTATGCACCTAGTTCACTGATAAACCAAGCAGAAATTTCATTTTCATTATACTCAACTAGGATCTCTTGTTTGTGAGTTTTAGTAAAGGATATTCCATTCTTAACTCAACTGTGGACTTTTATTATTTTGTAACGCATATTTTAAAGTTGGATTTTTATTAGTGAACAAGGTGCATGGCATGTTTCAGGGGTGAGCTTTGCACCCTCCACACTGCAAAGTTTCTTCTTGGTTTATTCAAAAGTTAAGCCACTGTCCACATAAGTCCACATAAGTTCCCAAATCGTGAACAACTGGTTCAAGTCTTAGGGGTGTATAGTTAGTGTGGTAGTTCTCAGGGGTAGATGACTTCCCAAAAGATACAGTAATGTGTTTCAGACCATGATTTTGACACCAGTTATATATTTTAGACAAACCTTCCTGGAGGATGGCCAAGTCATTTGAGGATTTAGTGGCTGCTCCTAGCTTGCAGTCATCTGCAAACTTAGTCGTCGTCATCCACTTTTATCATTGCTATTAGTATTATTATTATTATTATTATTATTATTATTACTTATAATCATCCACTATCCTCCCTCATTATTTTCTATTAGAAGGGACTTCAGATGGTGTATTATTAAGTGAGAGAATTTTAAATGTTTTTTTTTTTCATGAGAAGGAGAGCTCTGGGGGAAACAGTAGTATTTTTTGGGGTGGGGGTGAACATGGGTTGTGAGTTATAAAGTCATATTCCAGTGTCTGTTACAGGTTCCTGAGTCATTTTTGGAGATGTGCCACGTTATCTGCTACATGTATGAGGGTGGAGTAAGTGTATTGTATTATGGAAGCCCGCTGTGTGGATCATTGGAGAGTGCTGGTGTGTTAAAGAGAGGGAAGCCAAGTATAGAGCCTTGTGGTACACTGGTGGTGACTGGGAGGTGTGGAGAAAGGGTGGAGTGCCATTTTACTGACTGATACCTATTGGACAAATAGCTTTTGAACCATAGAACGGTGCCCTGTGATTGACCTAATGTGGACATTTAAAGTAGAAGTTTGCTGTGACAAATCTTGTTGAAGGCTTTAGACAAGTATAGAAATAAGGGGGAGGCTAGTTTGTCATTATCTGTACCTGTATTAGCAGTATCTATAAAGGCTAGAAATGCAGTGTTAGTACTGTGGGAGGTATGGAAGCCATGTTTTTCAAGTATTTCAGATGAGGTGGGTTTAGCATGATGGTTAAGGTCTTCACCTCATAAAACAGAGTACATAGTTTGATTCTGACTTCAAGGCAACTAGCCTACTATTCTTCCATGAACAAAGAATGGATGGCACGGTGGTGCAATGGTAGCATTTTCACCTCACAGCAAGAGGTTCTCCGGTTCAGTTCTCATCTGGGGTGCCTTCTGTGTGGAGTCTGCATGTTCTCTCTGCATTCGTATGGGTTTTCTTCCGGGTACTGTTTTCCTTCCATGTTACAAAGATATGCATCTGGAGCATTTATCCCTGGGCCTCCACTGAAAATTGGCTTTGTTCTAAGTCTGACTTTCTCAGTAAACAAATGATCTGAAGTAGTTACTTCATTTGTTCTGCAACCTGTGGGTATCGGATCCGATCTCGGATCCGAGCGGGCAGCTTTACTAGCTAAAAGATCCAAGCTCCTAGCTCCTCCCCTTACTCATAATCCCCTGCTACATACTCCCTTTCCCCAGATCTCATTTGCCGTGGCTGAGAGAAGCTTCAGGTGAAGAGCTCCTAGGCGTGGATGAGAACTTTCTGGTTCATCAAACCTTAAAAAGTCAGATTCATATATTTTTTGTTGTGTGTGTGTGTTTTTATTAGTGCCCTAGTCGTCGTATATTATTATTAGTTTAAATTTTTTTGTGGTAATTTTTGCCTTAATTTTTATTTCCCTCCCCCTTAGTGTGTTGTGTATTATGGCTGAAGGGCCCAAAGCCATATTCTCTAAGTGCACTGAGTGTGGCCATAATCTTTCCCCAGCTGATGGCCACACTCAGTGCGTTCTTTGCCTGGGGGTGGCCCATTTGTTCACCAGCTGCCAAATTTGTGCAGCATTTAACACCTGGGCCACCAGGGATAGGAGGAACAAGTTAATCCTGGCAGGATTATTACCGCAGGATTCTTCTTCCTCCTCTCCCTCTAAGGCACAGGCTGCGACTGCGGCCCCCAGGCCTTTGGACCTCCCCTACCCTGTCTGGGACTCAACCTCCCTCAGATTCTCAGGGTCAGGGGGACTCTTCTTCCTCCTCTAGGGAGAAGAGGCACAAGGACAAAGAAAAGCACAAGAGTCACAAGAGGCGGGCTGAGACTCATCCCTCAGCCCCACCATCTAAAGTTGCGAGTCCCTCCATGAGGGCCTCCGGATCCTCTCCCTCTCGGCTCCGTTTGCCTTGTTTCTCACCGGAGCCGGAGGAGTATCTGTCTCCCAGCCCGACGACCTCTTCTAGATCGACAAGGAGCCTGACTGACACGGACATGGATCGGATGATGCGTCGATTTTTGCAGACTCAAATGCAGATGAGGGTGCTCCTGCCTCCTCCCCTCCGGGGGGGAGAGCAGCCCCCTTCTTTGCCCTGATAGCTCCCTCTCTGACCCGGTTTGGGATTTCGGAGTCATCGGATCCGGGCCATTTCGGAACCGGGGAGTTGTCGGCGCTGACAGTACCGGTTACTTCTACGCCGACTTTACCCTCGAGCTTGTCGGATCCTGGCTCTTGGGGCCAAGAGCCGAGCGTCGGATCCGTAGGGGTAGGTGTGTCTTTGGCTCCCTTCAGGTCGGAGCGCACTTCCCTCTTGGGTCCGACCGCTTTGGCACCGATCCCTACCTCGGAGCCGAGGGGACCGCTTTCGGAGCCTGGGGAAAGCGGTTCGCCTTCGGCGTTTGAGGTAGTGGAGAGGGTTCTGTCGAGATCTTCCAGATCCCTGGTCCGGGCGACGGATCCTCCCGCCCCCCCCTACGCATTTGGGTCTATCCTCCATCATCCGGCCACTGGGACAGCCTGCGCCAACACTCCAGTTAGTTCCCTTAGAGGAACAGGACCCCGTGGGTGAGCCCTCCTCGGATAGCCCCACCGAGGAGGTCCCTCGCAAACAGACGTGCAAAAGGAGGCACCTGGACTCCCCTGAGTCCCTCACGGAAGACACAGATTTGGATGAAGGGAAAGGTTCCCCAAGATCACCCCCTGAGGATGTCTCCTTTGGAGACATCATGGAAATGTTGCGAATTAGAGGATGGTGGTCTGCCCAAAAACCTTCCTCGGATGAGTCTGTGTTTTTGGAGGCGTTTGATGCAGGCCCATCTTCCTCCTGGGTGTCCTCCCCGGCTGACCCCCTGGTAGACTTAATTACTACCAGGGCGTGGAAGGAACCGGACACCGTGGAGCCAATTCCAAGAAGGCCATATAAAATTCTTAGTCCTCCCTCGGATAGGCAGGCTTGGTCTAAGGGTTCGCCAGTAGATGCCATGTTGGTGGCGGCCGCCACGAAGAAGGAACTAGCACAGGAGAGTTCCTCGGTCCATCCTCCGGATAAGGAATCTCGGACGTTGGACCGCATTGGAATGCGGATGTTTGCTTCAGCCACCTTTTCCGTTAGGGCGCTAAACTACATGGCGCATGTCATCAGACTCCAGCGAGACTTAAAATAAAGGAATACGCTGAGGCTCCCCCGGAGTCCATGACGGCCGAGGATAAGATGACTTTCTCGACTCGCATGATCACTCTGAAATCTATTTCTAACAAGTCTATATGGCTACTCTCCCATGCCACAGAGGGAGCGGCTAGAGCTAGAGGAGCAGGGGTCGACTTGCGGCATCACGCCTGGGTCCGCCTTTGCGATTTTGTGGAACCCCTTAAGGCATCTTCACGAATGCGCACTTTGACGGTTCTTCGCTCTTTGGCAAGACCATCCACGAGACGCTGGTCCAAAGCGAGAAGGACGGGAAGACACTGTCTGCCGTCAGAGTCCGCTCTAATCACCAACGATCCTTCTCTAGGAATCAGAGGGGACAAAAGAAGATGTGGTTCCGAAGTAGCAGTCCCATCCAGCTTCGGACCCCTCGTCCTTCAGAGGCAGAGGAGGACAAGGTGGACGCCGGCCCAGAGGCAGAGGGGGGGCCGTGTAATTTTGGGTCTAGAGAACCGTTCTTGGACGAGCCCGCACAACAGCCCTGAGGGCTTACCCGACTGTCCCTCTCTGGAGGCAGTCGGGGGGGCATTTGTCGGGGCACCTCCAAAATTGGGAGTCCATTACGGCGGATCGGTGGGTGCTCCAAATCATATCCAGAGGTTACACCATCCCCTTTCTAAGTCTTCCCCTTCCTATGAAGCGCCTCCCCGATGTCCCACCCGATCAAAGGGAGGCAGCAGCTTCGGAGGTTTCGAAGCTGCTAGAAAAAAGAGCCATCCAGCACGTCCCCCCCAGACCAGTTCGGATTTGGCAATTACCCCAGGTTCTTTTTAGTGCCGAAAAAGACGGGGGACTTGAGACCAATTCTAGACCTTTCTTCCCTGAACCTGTTCATTCCCAAAGAAAAGTTCCGGATGGTCACTCTGCAATCAATTCTCCCCCTTCTTCAGGAGAACGATTGGATGTGCTCCATAGACCTCAAGGATGCGTACTACCATATTTTTATGGACAGACGATCCAGGAGGTTTCTCCGCTTTTGGCTGGGTGCCAGTCATTATCAGTCCAGGGTTCTTCCGTTCGGCCTCACCACAGCCCCCAGGGTGTTCACCAAGATCATGGCAGTTGTTGCAGCCCACCTGAGACTCCAGGGCATTCAGGTCTTTCCGTACCTGGACGACTGGCTCCTCACCGCCTCCAACAGACATCAGCTTTGTTCTGCCAGAGACTATTCTCTCACTCTTGCCCAGCGTCTGGGCATTTCAATAAACTTCCAAAAGTCCTTCCTTCGTCCTGTACAGGTTCTGGAATTCATAGAGGCCAAAATAGATACTCGCTTCTCTCAGGCCCTTTTAACATCAGACAGATTGAGCAGTTTGTCACATCATGTTATGACACTTCTTCAGTCCCCAGCTCCATCAGCAGAATTAGTCCTGAGAGCACTAGGCTCTATTGCGGCAGCAACCAGTCTTTCCCTGCACACACGTCTGTGAATGAGAATTCTTCAATGGACCCTTCAAGTCCAATGTTCTCTGTTGCTACACCCCTTAGTCACTCCTATTACTTTGAGCAAGGTTTGCAGGGACTCCCTCCTCTGGTGGCTTCGCTCACGGAAGCTGTGGGAAGGGAGACCCTTTGTGATGCCTCAACCCCAAGCCACGTTGACCACGGACGCTTCTTGCCTCGGGTGGGTGGGGGCATTCTATGGGCAGAACCGTCCAAGGCACATGGACTCCCTTAGAGACTGCTCTGCATATCAATGTCCTGGAGATGAGGGTGGTTCTTCTAGCGTTGCAAGCTCTTCACGACCTTCTTCCCTTGTGGACTATTGCAATACAGACAGACAACATGGTGGTAGTCTAGTATATAAACAAACAGGGAGGGACCAGATCTTATCCCCTTTGTCGGGAGGCTATGAGAGTTTGGGAATGGGCGATATCCACCAACCGTTTTCTGATAGCAACGCACATTCCGGGATGGTCCAACGTTCTTGCAGACAAGCTGAGTCGCTTGATCCTCACACCTTACGAGTGGTCTCTGAACACGTCAGTAGTGAAACAGATTTTCCTCATATGGGATCAACCTTGTTGCGATCTTTTTGCTTCTCCGTCAAATACGAAGTGCAGCGAGTTTTTCGCTCTAATTCCCCCACCAGGGGAGAGCCCCAGAGACGCTCTGGTTCATGCTTGGCAACCCGGTCTCCTCTGTGCTTACCCCCTCTTCCTCTCATGATGAAATTCCTACAGAAAGCACGTCGGTTGGGGAGCAAGGTTATCCTCATAGCCCCACTCTGGCCTTGCCAGATCTGGTTCCCTTATCTGCGGTCTCACAGTGTAGTTCCTCCTTGGATCTTGGATCCCATCCTGGATCTGATTTCGCATCCTGCGGGATTGCAACCCCCAAACCTGGAAAACCTCAAGCTCGCGGCTTGGTTGATCCAGTTCCACTGATGGCAAGCACTCCTGGTATCTCCTCACCAGTGAAAGCCATTCTGGTAGCAGCGCACAAACCTACTACCAGAAATATTTACAGTAGTAAGTGGAAGCGTTTCCCCATCTGGGCTAGAGACAAGGGTTTGGATCCTTTTACCATCCCTATCCCGACTGTTCTTGAATTCTTGTCACATATTTTTCATCAAGGAGCCAGTGCATCTACAGTTAAAGTACAGTTGGCAGCCATCTCTCATTTTTACATAGGAGATGAGCTGGGATCGTTAGCTTCCGCAAAAATATGCAAAACGTTTTTGAAAGGAATTTTTCTGTTGAAGCCGCCAGTTAAGACTGCGGTTCCACCATGGGATCTGACCTTGGTTCTGCAGGCATTAACGAGTCTGCCCTTCGAACCAGCTGCCTCGGTTCAATTAAAATCTTTCTGATCACTATTACGTGAGCCAGGAGGGTTTCAGAACTTCAAGCGCTTTGCATGAGACCCCCTTATCTAATTTTTCATAAGGATAGAGTGTCTCTCAGGACTAACCCCTCCTTTCTGCCCAAAGTGGCCTCTGAATCAAATATTAATCAGTCGATTAATTTACCAGTGTTTTGTTCCCAACTTCCAGAACAAAGGGGGATATAAATTACACAAATTGGACGTACATAGACAACTGCGCTTTTACTTGCACAGGACGAAGGCTACTCGCAGGTCTGATCAATTGTTTGTGTCCTTTGCCAAACCATCCTTAGGTAAGGCTATTACCAAAGTTACTTTAGCAAACTGGATTTTGCAGTGCATCATCCATGCTTATTTAGCCTCAGGGAAACCTGCTCCTTCCGGAGTCCATGCCCATTCAACTCGTTCCATAGCTACTTCTGCAGCATTTTGGTCCAGAGTTCCTCTGGATGATATATGTTCAGCAGCTACATGGTCCTCTTCTCATACATTCATTTCTCATTATAAATTGGATATGATATCCAGGAGTAGGGCTTCCTTTGGCTCCGCGGTGCTCCGGAATATCCTTCCTTGAGGACCTCCCAGGGGGGGGGTTAGGTAGCTGGGGACTCTGTCCCACAGGTTGCAGAACAAATGAAGTAACTACTTCAGATAAAGAAGTTATGTACTCACCATAACGTTTCATCTGAGCAGGTACTTCATTTGTCTGCAACCGCCCCCCCCCTCCATGCCCCCTATCCAGTATCGTGCTTCCTGACTATGAATGACATTTGTTCATGCAGTTAGGCAGTAGGTTATGGTCCTCGGTCGAGAGTCTTGGTTGTTAGTATAGGCAAACTCGATCTGGGGAAAGGGAGTATGTAGCAGGGGATTATGGGTAAGGGGAGGAACTAGGAGCTCGGATCTTTTAGCTAGTAAAGTTGCTAGCTCGGATCCGAGATCGGATCCGATACCCACAGGTTGCAGACAAATGAAGCACCTACTCAGATGGAACGTTATGGTGAGTACATAACTTCTTTTTAAATAAATAAATAATTTATGCAGACATTCTGATAAGAACTTTTAATTCTTCTTATAAGTGACAATATTTGTATAGTTATGCCTGTCCTAAGTCTTTTCTCAGTTAAATATGATGAATAAAGTACTATGTTTTTTTCCAATGCTTTTGTTTTTTTTTAAAACCTATTTTAAGTTGCAATATTGTATATTTAAACCTGAAAAATAGCAAAATGCAGAATGTGTGCAGTCAGCAGGAAACAAACACCGATGTATATTGTCCTTTTGAGTGTTTTTACATTTTTTTCTCACACTAGGAAAATGCAGTATGCATGTTAAACTATGTAACCTGTATTTTTCCCTTTTAACGAGCATGCCACTGTATACTGATTCTGTACTGCATTTAGTTAAATGTGATGGCATAAGTAAATTGCTTTCGAGCGCCTTTGTCTTTTTTTTTATCTCATATACAAGGAAAATGCCAAATGCGTCTTAAACTATGTAATCTTTTGGGTTTTTTCCTTTTAATAAACATTGAGCAATTGTTTCTGATTTTGTATTTAGTCAAATTGGACAATATTTCGGTACACCGGATGAATGTTCATGTGGCCGTGCGACCATCAGCATGAATATTCATTCGGTATTCTTTCACGTAACCAGGTGTTGGGTAGTGGGTGGGGTTTAGGCAGAACTTGCTACTGCACAAACGGGGAGGGGGGGTTACTACAGTATAACATTAACCTACACCGGTAACCAAATGATAAAACCACCGAATGATTGGGGTGGGGAGTTCACATCCAAATGGCACAGCACACCTCAGGTGTTGTTTAATATAGGACTTGCATTAAAACAAGCATTCAGAAGGTTAGTACAATAGGTTAGATGGCTTCAGTGCTTCCTTTGGAAGATGTCATTTATGAGGTCTCCAACTCTTGCAGTGCTGTCCTTTCCTTTTTGTAAGGAAATTCTGTTAATTGGTACAACTCATTACTCTTTACAGCACTAATGAAGAAGATTGGAGTGAGTGCAACTCGTGTTCATATTCTTAGACATGAGTTACACTCAGTCTAGTGTTCTCTATTATCACTAGACCTTTTGCTGTTGCTCTAACCACACCATCCACCTGTCATTTAAAATTTTTACTCTGCTCTCAAAATGCTGCTCCTACCCTGTTGGAAAGGGACACCTTATTTTCAGAAGTTGCCACTCTGAACCATAATGTAAAGGGTTATGAGTGGGTCTCCAGTCGTAACCATGTTATTATGTCTCTTCAAGACATGGATGCCAAGAAGTTCACCTTGAGATGATAACAGCGCTTAGGGGGGGTGTAACAGTTGTGCTGGTAGGGTTGGGCCTTCCGCTAAAGAAGCATTTTACAGGTCTCTCTCCTTTCCAGGTTTGAATCATAATCACAGCACTCCATGCAATACACAGCTATTTTAGAAGTCTTATTTTCTTATGAATGCATGTTTTGTATAGCACTGTATCTTTGACAGTAGTTTAGACCATTTTAAAATGTTCTGTGTTTTTTTATATATATATATATATATATATTATATATATATATATATATATATATATATATATATATGTCTACTTCAGTAGACCGAATACCAAAACAAGACCCCAATACCGAACGTACATAATCTCGAAACTCCACATAAACAAAACTTCACAATTATGAGAATTAAAACAGCAACAGACATGTTTACATCAAAAAAGACTAGATATACCACTGAGTACAGATATCAATGTTTATTTGTACATTCGCAAAGCAGAGTTATACGTCTTATATCACTCAAAGAACTGTCAGAGCATTTTTAAGTGCATCCTTACTACAGCAAACAAAACAAACCAGTACCGTAGCACTCCCACTGTGTAAATACTCCCATTTAAAAGTGAAGTGCCCATTGGGTTACACATGTGAACAAACAATTTCCACCACCATAGTCCATTTACATCTTTAGTAGTTTGGCAACTGCCTTCACAAACTCAAGAGGTAAATACTGTACCCTATTGGCCAACACATTTTGTAACTGCTGATGTCATATGACAAGCCTCCTTTTCTTAGGTGAAGGAATGTATCCAGTTGACAGCCTGGCCTGTAATTCATCCACCCAATCTTGTTCTCATAATAGACATGATAGTAATACAGACATGTTAGTACCCCTACTGCCTAGGAGGCATTTCAGCCTCCTATGCCAAGCCTCCATTGTATTTTGGGTACGTGGTAAACATAACTCGTTCAAAGCACTGACATTCCAAAACGGGATCGGAAAAAGTGGGGGAAACCTCATAGTAGATGTTGTTCTTGTGCTGAATTTACGCTTCTTCCCATAAACATACCAGTCAGGGAAGTAACGAAGGACATCCCGTCCCTCTACTGGAAAGGTAGCTGTCAGTAACTCAAATGTACTCTGCACTTCCAATTCTTTCAGAAATGCCAGGGTTACAAGAGACTTAATGGCCAACTGAAATGACTGTGACTTGTTATAAAGTAATGCTAACCCTAGACTGGCCGAAGTGGAATAAACCGCACTTTGAACGGGCATTGGGTACATTCAGTCTGACACTTTTTTTAAGGCTGCAATTTCTAAATCACATAACACGAACCGCACGTTAGGGTCAAAGCCATGCTGTGATAGTAGGTGATATCTACTATGCCACAGATAGTTGTAGGATTTTAAAGATTTCTTTGACAGGAAGGAGTACAGTAGTGGAATGGCTTTACTGTGACTGCCATACTTGACAAAACCATGAATACTATACAATTGCTGTATAGTGATACCTTTACTGAAGAATGTGACATCCATGAGCCGAATGGAAGCACGACTCAAGTCATACAAATTGTTAACTGTGGTAAATACAACTACAGTGTTGTCAGTGCTGGAATCTGTCATGACTTTACTAACAAATGTTCCGGTTTTCAAGGCATACTTGAAGAAATCTATGTTATGTATTGTGACATCCTCGGTCCCATGTTTGTAGGCTGGTCTTACGACGTACACACCCTATCTGCTATAGGAGTGCTTTTCTATGGGGTATATGGTGGATGGTGTCTAAGGAAATGGAAGCTACCGTGTCTTCCACTATCAGGCATGGCATATCTCAACTGTAAGTAGCTCTTGTTCTCAACTCATTGCACACAAAATACCTGTCTACCTCTCTGGGTTCCCCTGGGTGATTATGTGCAACAGACTTCTCCAGCATATCTCCGTTAGGCATTACAACTGTTATCGTTTGGCCTTTGCAATCTTCAGCTATTTTGTATTTACAACCCCAATAACATATTGTATTTTTGGCCCTTTCCAAATGGTACAGGTAATTATCTACTACCAGCAACTGTTTTCCCTTTTGAGAAGGCACCGTGGTGTAGTTGCTGCTTAAGATTCCTGGGGCTTCCATGTTTATCTAACGACAGTTTTTTTGGTGCGTAGCAGAATGTCAGTTCTTTCCCTTGGACGTTAAATAGTACCATTGGGGATGGATATCATTGATTAATTAAGTGCAGTACTTTACACTACATGGTTCGCGATTGTGAATTTTCGTTTATGTGGAGTTTTGAGATTATGTACGTTCGGTGTTGTGGTCTCGTTGTTTTGGTTTTCGGTGTTGTGGTCTTTCGGTCTACTGAAGCAGACCTATATATATATATATATATATATATATATATATATATATATATATATATATATATATCTATATCAATGTACACACACACATTTATTTATATATAAAAAGTTTTTGAGAGCTGCTCAGAAAAATGAGTACAGCGAGTATGTCTGGCTAAATCTTCACAAGTAGTAACGGTTTCTGAAGCTGCAGCCTTAAATTGTTTTTGTCAGAAATATAACGTGTACTTTGTTATTAAACTGTATAGTTTTTATATTATTCACTCTCTTGCGAACATATTACACTTATTTTATTCACCTTGAAACTGGTTGCCCTGGACTACATAGACCACTTTTGGTTACTGGTTTGATTTGATCGCACTGCAGCACACTACCTTACAAGGTTCTCAAAAATATACAGTTTGTGGTAGTTTTTGTAACGCTTTATTTCTAAACAGTATGTGTATCTGCAGAATCTTTCCACTGGACATTTTTATATTCATGTCCTGTTTGGAGCACTTCCTCATACAGCATTTTAGCAGGTTGGGATGCACAATGTTGATGTGAACCATCTACTTTTTATTTATTTATCCTTTGTTGAACAGGTTACTTTAAGGTTACACAAAACATGCAGGACATCGGAACAGGTAATGTAGATATAGGAACTGTGAGAGAGGCTGAAGTTACCACCAGTACTGTGTATTTATCAATTTATTTTCAATTTGATAAGCATTAAGCAGGCTGGCTGACAGAGCCTTTTCAAGGGCAAAATGACAAACTATATATTAAATGGTGAGATAACGATATAGGCAACGTAAACACATTGTAAGGCAATTGTAATAATAGATTAAAACAAAACGGTTCCTTAAGAGATGTGCACATGCATAAAATCCCTCTTTTTTTTCAGAGTTCACAAACATATAGCAAAATAATACACATTTGCCATACATTGTGCACTTCTCAGAATATCCATCAGTGATATAAACTGCCTTCTGTATAATTCCTTTTCTTTATGGCAATTTGGCTTGCTCTATCTGTAGTGGTTATTATCCCTGTATATCTTTATTAGAGTATTTATAGTATTAACCTTTAACATGCAGAAATTTTAATCACAAAGACAATATCAAGCGTGGTGATTTACATTAAAACATCTTTGTAATCAATTAGTCCCATTTAACAAGTGACACTTCAGTTACCCAGTCAGCTTCTCTCTTATTTTTGTTTCTTGGTTTCTATTACAGATTTCTGACTATTCATTCAGGTCTGAACTAATACAGAGAATCTGTTCTCATTATATGTTCCTTAAATTATATCTTCCAGCTACATAAGTAGCAAAGCAAAAATCCAATAGAAACCAATCCATATTGAAAAATGGGCTAGCAACCCCTGTTAATAAGCCATACACCCATCACTATCCAACTAATCACAAATCCACGACTTACAGATACTAAATATGAATACCCGCAGTATCATGAATAAAATAGAAGACCTTCATGCTGCCATCTCCTTATATAACTCTGATATTATTCTCATCACACAGAGATGGCTTAAACCACATATTAAAGATAATTCCATCACCCCACCTGGGTATAACTTTCTCAGGGCAAACCAGCTACGTAAAAGAGACGGAGGCTTAGCTCTACTTCACAAAATCAACCTACAACTCCAGCTCCTCCAAAAGGATTCCCCCAACTTCAACAATGCAGGGACTCTATTTGCAAAACTCTCCCTTAACCAGCATAAGCACCTAAACCTACTGGGTATCTATATACCCCCGGGTGATGACCTAACCACCCTAGAATCCATATTTCACTGGGCCTCATACTCCTTCAAGAAATTATCCTGCTAGGTGACATATAAACATTGACTGGAACTCCATCCAGTCTCCCAACCCCACCCACCACATTAACCTATATAACTTCACCCAACTTATAGATGCTCCCACATGCATTGATAAGGCCACAAAACGAGAATCTATACTTGATTGGATCCTCACATAATACTGCCCAGCAGTGTGGCACTCTACCAAACTCTCTGAGTGATCACAGCCCCACTTTTATCCTCGGGCACAAACTTAAAATAATTAACTCTCCCTCCCTTCTCCAAACCCACTCTAAAATTTTCCTAGAGACTACTTCATAAGAGCCTTGCAACTGGTCTCCCATCAAAACCCTTTCATTAGACAAAGCAATTGATTACTTCAACTCCACATTCCTAAATATCCTCAACCAAATAGCCTCCTTAAAAATAATCAGGATATGTAGCAACCCCACTCCTTGGCTCCAGAAAACCACAAGAGCCCTACTTAGAGCCAGAGATAAAGCCTGGAAAACCTGGTGCCACACCAGATAACCCGCAGCTAAGCAAACCTTTCACGAGCTCCAGAACAAAGGAAAAAAGCAGGTTAAGCTCGATAAACAAAATTACTATATCACTCAACAAAACAAATACAGTACCAAACTGCAAAAATTCTGGGCAACAATAAATAACATCTTACAGCCAGAAAGAACCACCACTCCTGCCCCCAATATAACAGGTTCAGACCTGGACATAGCCTGCAGCTTTAATAACTATTTCACCTCCTCAGTATTCAAACTGTTGAACAGCATTACTTCCTCTAACACCCCACAACCACCTCAGGCCCAAATCAATACTATACCTTTCATACTTAAGTCTGTTCCTTCCTCTACTGTCCAAAATCTCCTAGCCAAACTCAAACCAACCACCCTTGCAGCCGATAACCTTCCTGCCGAATACCTCCAAATTGCATCCACAGCTATAGCCTATCCTATTTCACTTCTAATAAATAGATCCATCACCGAACACACCGTTCCATCCCAGTGGAAAACCTTATATATCATACCACTCCACAAAAGTGGCCCGTCCCTAGACCTTTTCAACTATCAACCAACTGCAATTCTCTCACCCCTCTCTAAGATCCTAGAAAGATGTATTCATCACCAGTTCCTCTCCTGTCTCCTCACCAACAACCTTCTCTCCTCAACCCAACAGATTTCACCCATCCCACAGCAACATCACTACCCTACTCAAATTCACCAATGCTGTAAACTCCCACAGGAATCTAGGTAAATTAGTCTTGGCTATCTTCCTAGATTTATCCAAGCCATTCGACACAGCCTCTCATAGTAAACTACTGTCTTGTCTCTCTGACATCAACTTTAACAACCCCACCCTGCTCTAGTTTAAAAGTTATTTAGATAACCACCAACAATTCGTCAAATGGCATAACTCTCTATCCCCCCACTCACAACCTCCTTAGGTGTGCCGCAAGGATCAGTCCTAGGACCCCTTCTTTGTAATACCTTCATAAAACCAACTCCACTCAGCTACCTCTAAAGCCGACATAGTCCAATACGCTGATGACATAACTCTCATATGCTCTGCACCCAACATCCAACTTCTCCAACAAAAAGCCCAAGAAGCCTTCTCTGAAATAGAGAATTGGCTTAACAACTTACACTAAATCCCAAGAAAACACAACTAATACTATTCTACTTTACTAAAATGAGTAACCTTACCTTCTATATACTCTCCACTAACAAAACCCAAATCACCCCTGTCACTGTGGGTAAACTCCTAGGAGTTGCCATTGACCAGCAACTCAAATTCACAAAGCACATATCAACAGCCATCACTAAAGTCCACAAAAAGCTAGATTCCCTCTATCGCTGTAAAAGTTATCTAACCACAGAATCTTGAATTGCAATAGCCAGGACCCACCTCCTATCTACTCTACTTTATGCATCCCCAATTCTAACTAATCTTTACAAACTGGCCTTAATAAACTTTCCATCTGTTATAACAAAATCGTTAGATTCGCTACCAATGCCAAATCATGATCCCACCACTGCCTTTCCCTACAAGCCTTGCACTGGCTTGAATTTCCACACCTGTTAAGGTACCATCAACTTAGCCTAACTCATCTAATTCTGTACTATACAGAGAAACCCCCTGACCTGACTGGCATGCTGAACTTCTACAATTCAAATAGACAACTTCAGTCCTGCAACAAAGCCTTAATCGAAACCATCACAAAAACAACTCTGGGGAATCTCTATTTGCCCATAAAATAGCAACAATATGAAACAACCTTCCCCCGGACCTCAGACTACAAAATTCCACACTCTCCTTCAAAAGCCTACTTAAAACATGCCTCTTCTCTAACCATCTATGCAACAGTGATTGACCCCCTGAAGCCTCATCCACTCACTATTTCTACAGTCTCTCTCTCCTGGAAAACACTAACAATACACTCTAACTATACCTATCCATGTGTGAGCAATAACCTATATATATATATATATATATATATATATATATATATATATATATATATATATATATATATATATATGTATGTATAATATGTAATATATATATATATATATATATATATATATATGTGTGTGTGTGTATATATATATATATATATATATATATATATATATATATATATATATATACTCTTTCATGTATATTTGCTTGAATCTATATATGGATGGAAACGTAAACATTTATATACTCTTATTCAGTTGTGAAATATTTTGCAATGCTCTACCAGGTTCTTATCTACTCTCATTGTATATTTTGTACACTTGTATTTTCAACCAAAAGGGGTAATATCCTTTTATTGTATACTAACTGCTGCAAAATGTACAATCTGTTTGCTACTACTCTGTAATGTCTCTTTTGTACATTTTTCTTCTCTCTGTAAACATATGGAGGTTTTCCCCCAAGACTCTGCTGAAAACGGACACTTGTTGTCCAGTCCGACTATCCTGGCAAACAAATGTTAAATAAATAAATAGAAACCATGCTTACATATACATTTCAACCAAATACCCAAAGTAGATTAATATGACCTGTCTTCAAGATCATGCCTTCTATCCTTACAAACTTCCTACTATTGCCTCTAGCCATCTCTGTATATGGTTCTGGTTTTGTTTCCCCCATTAAATTTCTTCCTCTTTCCTTATACTCTCCACTAGTTGACTCACATCCCTGATCATAGGCCTTTCTACTTTTTTCCACTTTTTTGTTTGTTTTTTTGGCTATTAACATAATCCACACTTAAGTCTAGCATTTTCTGGTCCTGACTTTCTTCATCTTCCATTACCTTTAAAAACAAACAATCTTCCCCTAATGGTCTGTCTCTTCTTGTTAACTTTCTTACCATTGGAGCCAAGTCATTTCTAAAATGAAAGAACTCCTCACACAACCAAAAAATATGCCTCCAGCCCCCCCTCCCCCCATCTTACATCTCCTGTCTAATTGCAGAAATATCCCCTGGAAGCTAAATGGTGTGTAAAATTACTTACTTATGCAAGCACTTTCATGCAGATATTCTCAACTTTCTCAGTTGAATTGCTTTCAGTGCATAAAACAAATTATTTCCCATTGCCACTGACTTGGGTCCTTACTTAGCAACATTTCCCAATCTTGCTTTAACTTGCTTCTTCTGTGTTTTCCTCCTGCAGTATTCTGTATTCTTTATAGAGATTAAAACTTCCCCTAATTTTGTTCGAGTTAAGATTTTAGATTTTTAATCCTCTTTATTATTTTAGATCACGATTCCTGTCTGAGTAGACACCATCCAGTGGCCTTCACCTCTAATGTAAATGCATTATAGGTTAGTGAAAGGTGAATATGTAGGTGATAGTTTCTAGAAGCTTCTTACCAGCACATGGGTCTACTGTCCCTAATTATGCGATTCTGGTATTTAATTCTTGCTTGGAATTTTCTCCATGTAGCAGGTGACATTAAGTTCCGCCTATACTAAAATTGCCCCATTTGAGAAAATATCCTGCCTGCACTTGGTTGAAACCATTTAGTTTGAAGATATCTACTTATCTCCCTGCTATGCCATCCAAAATTGGGTGTATTATTTGTCGTGTGTTTCTATCCCACATCACCTCTAATATCTCTATTGAATCTAGCCAGGAATTCCTTGATGAAGTTGTGAACTGCTATTTTGCTTTTTTCCTGTTCCTGAGCTTTTTCAAAGAATATAAACTCTATTACCATACAGTGTCACCATACATCTGTTACGAACAACCCTCATTTTTCTGTTTTCAATAACATCCTTTTCCAACCAACTTTGGGCTTTTGCCCTCCCATAAAAAGTCCCTCATTCAGTTATCAAGCTTCTTTTACATCTCAAGGTGTCCAGAAGAACTGTGCCAGATGTAATGTATGCAGAACAACATGCCAGTGTAGTGCTTGCATCCTGTGCTGCAAATTCATGCACAGAAATTTCCATCTCAACAAATTAACGTTTATCTTTTATCATGTAGTTATAAGGACGCCTTATTCAACTCTCTAAGCCATATTGCTAAATATTTTACCTTCTCTTTCTCCCACCAAGTCAGATATTGCCTTATCAATCCCTCACAGTATTGTAAATTTATTTCCTTAGCTTTATTGTTTCCTCTTTTATATTATAACTTGATATTACCCCAGACTCCCAGTAAGGATTGTTAACTGTTTCCAGTAATCCCATAAATATGATAGAGTTAAAAATAGCTATTTATGTGAATGATATAATACTGATACTATCATCCCAGCCATAACACTTTATAGATGAACTTCATGTTGCAATTGTAATAGGCTCAAGACATATTGCAAATAAAAGAAGTGATGAGGGACAGCCTTGTCGGATTCCTCTTGCTAATACTATATTATCTGTTCATGCCCCCAACAGTTTGACTGTAGCTGCCCCCCCCATGTATTAGTTTTGGATGACCTGGCAAAGCCTTTGGAAAAACGTAGAACAGCCTAGGACTTCTTATTTATCAAAAGCCTTCTTTGCATTCAGTGATATAGCCAGTAGTTTCCAGTTTTTATTTGCCTCCTGGATAATCACGAGGTTGTGAAGAATATTATCAAAGGTGATTCTCCCTTCAGTAAAATCAAATTGGTCCCCTCCTATGATAGGTTCATAGGTAGGAACTAGGCTATCTGCCTGAAGGCATTTATAAGCCTAGCCGGAATGTGTTGGCTTTCACCGCCCCCTTAGATTAGTTCCCTGTGCCTCTGTCCAGCAGAGCCACTGAAGTGATCCCTGGGGTAAACTTTCTGTTTCCCATCCACTCGTCAAGGTTTCTCTTGAAGAGGGTTAGCGAGGAGCTCTGCCTAATGTAGATTGGAATCCTGTTCCAAAGCATGGGAAGTCTCTGGGACAGGAATCCATCCCTCCAGCACGTCCTATTTATTGTTGTGGTGAGGTTTAGATCCCTGGAGCATGTGGCTCAAGGGGATATGGTTTTCTTTAGGTGGAGCATGTCCATCAATTCTGGGTTGGACATGGCCTTCTACGTCAGGCAGAGATCACCTCTGAGTAGGCGGGATGCAACAGAGTACAGCTGGAGTTTCTTCAGTCGAGCTGCATAGGGCATCTGCTTGAGGCCAGTGATCCTCTTGGTGAGGTACTTCTGTGGTCTTTCCAGTTGTTTCAGGTGTCTTGTAAGGTACATCCCAAATGGGGCATTGTACTCTATGATGGGTCTGATGAGTGATGCGTAGAGGGGTACAGTGACCTCTTTCGATCTGGATACAAACCCTTTTGTAATTAGGTGGGCTAGGTGGGCGACATAGAAGGATCTTCTAACCACTTTGGCAATGTGATTATCAAAGGAGAGGTTACTATCTAACTTCCCACCTCAGTCTTCAGTAACATGAAGTTCGCTTTTGAAAAGTTTTTCACAGTGGTTTCTTTGACCGGGGGTGGTGGTAGAATGTGGATATCCAGAGTGATTAATTTATGGTCAGATCTAACCAGCAAGGGGTTGACCTCTGGTGTGGAACACCAATCGCCCATGTTAGTGATGACCAGGTCCAATATGTTGTCACCTCTGGTGGGAGTGTTGACCAGTTGTTCCAGGGCGTTTGAGTTTATAAATTCTAGGAAGTGTTGGGCAAGGGAGTTTGTACTTGAGTAGTTCTCCCAGTTAATGTTTGGGTAATTGAAATCACCCAATATCAGGGTGTTTGGTAGGACCTTTATGTTTCCCAGTGTGTCTAGGAATGTGGAGTGGGGGTCCTGGGACATGGTGAGTGATCTGTATCAAGCTATAATTTGAATAGCAGTTTTGCCCGTTGTTAGTTGAACGTGGATGATCTCTGAAGCATCATGCTGTGCCACTAAACTGGAGTGCGGGTATCCTTGATGAATATGGATACTTCCCACCCCCCGCCTTTTGTATTTTGGTCCGGATTTTGTGGCTGAAATGTATGGTATGAGTTGCAGCCTGGTAGTGCTGGGGTGCTCTCCGTAGCCTTAAACCAGGTTTCTGTTACTGCACATATATTGATTTTCTCCATACTGAGGAGTGCCTCAAGTGCATGCATTTTGAGGTTTAGACTTCTGGCACAACCTACTATCTACTTAATTAGGAGTTAACATAGTGGCTAAAACTGTAAACGTTTTATAATTATGTTTTAATACAGATATAGGATGGTACGAACTCTGAAGAGTTTCAAGTCTTTATCTTCCTTTGTAATTACCATTTATTATTGTTTGTATAGTCTGGATAGACAGCTGCATCCATATTAATGTTGCTTCATTCCTATTCATTCAACATTTCTCTACAGTATACCTGTTGACCCTGGTGAAATCCTGGTCTTTAATTTTTCCATCACACTTTTAATTTTCTTCACAGTAATGGACTGCAATAGGCTATTGGTTAGTTGTTAGGAAAATACCACTCCCAAAGATATCCAAAGGAATTCCTGAATTCTTTCCTTTTTCTCTAGTATGGTGTCATTACTACCATAAAACTGCCTGTAATGAGTTGTGAAGTTTTATCTCACCTCTCATGTTGTGTACACCATTTGTTTTTTTTTCTCTCCTGTCTTAACCGAAAAACTACTGTGTGTATCCTCTGCTGTCTAAGCCTGGTTGTAAGTGCTCTAAGGGCTCTTGGGGTATTTGAATTAAGTAATTCCTGTAAGGCCACTTGCTGTAACAAATTCTGTTTGTCATTTTTTATCAGTTACCCCCTTTGACTCTCCAGCATTCTAATCACCTCCTGAAGGGTCACCATTTTTCTGTGAAGCTGTAATTCTCTCAGTACTTGCAATTTCATACTCTTTGCTGCCTTATCTATCTGCCTTATCTATCTCTGTGTTCCTTTACAAACATCAGGACCCTGTGTCTTAAAGTATTCTTAAACATGTCCCACACTTGACCTGTAATATTATCCTGCCATTGTCTTTGATGTTTAGTAAGATCCTCTACCATTTTTACCACTATGTTCCTTACTTAAATAGTTACTAGTAAACCTCCAATGATAAAATTCCTGTTGATTTTACTGAAAATGAATTTTAGCCTGCAAATAGACATGATCATAATACAATAGTGGGCATACTTTCACTCCCCATACTATCTTCTTGCATTTCTTAAAATTAACCATTTTGTCAATGTTTGACCATCCTTACTATAGTGTGAGTACCCTGACTCACCTCATTTATCTTTATCAGTTAGCCAAATATCTGTGAAACTTAGTGTCCTTAACAACTTCTTCATATACTTCTCTACCCTCATTCTCTTACAAAATGTATCCCTACTTTCCACCTCCTGCTCTGAAAAAATCATATTCTAGTCACTCAATATTATGGTCGCCCATTCCTGGAAATGTATAATATTTTATCTATTTTACATTTGTTTACCGAGAAAGTCCAACTGGACAGAAGTCTTTTTCAGTGGAGGCCCGGAGAAAAAAGCTCCAAAAAATATATATGTATTCACTATATTGTAAATACCCTGAGTACACATTAACAATATATATTTATATTATATCACATAGAAATCCTGCAAAGATATCCCAAACAACTGAACACTTCATCCTAGGAGATAGATACAGGGAGATGAGAGTCAAGCTCTTGCTTTCATAATGTTCATTCCAATTTGCTGCACATCCCTCACAACCTTACAGGGTATTCTCCTCAATTAGTCCTAGTGAGTGTTATGGGAAAATATATTGTCTCATGATTATTCTTCACAACATGCATATTAACTTGCAGTTTCTTCACAAATGAGTCAAATAAAATGTTTATAATATATTTTTGTTAAAATTAAAAGGTAAAATAGATGCATGATTACAAAAAATCTAGTTTCACATAAGTTGTAGCTTCATATTTCAAGTGTCTTACAGCTGCATTCTCTTTATAGTGTACTGACAGACAGCTGAAGGCAAAGTAAGTGCTGAAGGAGTTAAGGGATGTTACTAATGTTTAAAAGTGTCTGGTTTCAAAATGTCAATGAAGAAAATAAAGAAAAACAATGTGTGTCTGGAGTCTGTGTAAGCCTGGCCTTCTCAGGCTGGGGGATGAGTTGTAATGATGTCTGTAAAGATGGTGTACTGGTACTGAATGATACAAGGTCAAAAGACGGATTGTTAGCCCAGGTGGTCTGTGTTTTAAAAAGACATATTTGTCAGATGTTCACATGAGGCTCTAAGCAAGAAGCACAAGGGCACAAATTATTTTAAAACTGTATGATTTGTTAAAAGTTATGTTACGTCAAAGTTCTAGACGCATGAAGTTGATAAAAAAGGTATATATATATATATATATATATAGTGTTATTTTCCTTTGTTCTTTGAGACTGATCTGAAATTTTGTGAAGGCAGTCTCCCAGTGCTGATTATGGAATAAACCAGTACTTTGCACATCCTAAAGTGTTATTCTTGACTCAAGACTAAAAAGGTACAATTCTTTATTTATTTGTGTACTGTAAGATTTGGTGCCATGCTGGAGATCTGAACTTTGGTATTGGTGCAACGCAGTGTGGAATAAATTACAGTGGCCCAGCACAGAAAGTTCTTCTGTGAATTCCACACAATTTTGTATGGAATAATGCTTGAAACAAAAAGTACACGCACGCAGGACAACGTGCACGGCCCCAAAAAACCAATAGTATCCAAAAAAACGAGCCAGCACGTGAGGATTGCTCTGGACAAAGATTTTTAATTAAAAGACATTCTCAATATAATGGCTGTATACCATTATAGAAGCAAACCAGTTTTGGCTCAAACCAAGCCTTTGTCAATGCAAAAAATCAAAACAGTTGAAAAGTCTCACCACCATTTTGGTCCTGTACTTATAGTCCTTCCCCGGAATTCATGAAGCTCGGCGCAAGGCCGGTGTAAGGCTTGCGCCAGCAGTGCAGTGAATAATCGGCGTAGCAGCGCCATATGCATAGTAATGAGTGCGCGCCGCAACCAAAGACACGTGCGGAGGGCACGTGAGCGAGCCCAAGTAGGATGCGTCCGTAGGCGTGGCCAAGCCGGCAGGCGATGAGCAACCTAAAGTGCTGACTTCCACAGTCCGCCTGCAATAGTAACCGCACCAGCCAGGGCCCGTGGATAATGAAACGTACGCAGACTATGCAACATAGTACCCGTTCACACAAAACGGAGAACCAAACATTAACCCACGAAGTCCTAAGTGTACCCGTCCAAGGAACAAAGGATACGCGTAATACCGTGTCCGTCCCGCAATGCACTGTCAGTGGGCATACCCAATGAAGGTGTACCGCAGCATGTCAGCGCGCCGCACCGACATAGAAGTAGCGACATGGGCATGGTCACCAGCAGTAGTGAGAGTACACAGCCGGGTAGCCGTGTCGATATAACAACAAGAAGGAAACAAGATACCCTAAACACAGGCAATGTGCATAGCAACATGTACCACACCCAGCAACGTGCTCGTCACATACACATAGGACGGCGTATGCCTAAGCGTAATATCCAGAAGCAGAACTCGTGCATGCAAATGTAATACACAACAGCCCCATCATAGCATGTAACCCGCACCCATGTACGACCGTGCACCCAACCCAGCTAGCAGCCTTGCGCAGCTACACACCTACACACAATGGGCATACCTGAAATGTAGTAAGAAGTATTGTCCTAGGCAGTGCCACGCGGGCAAATATGTACCCCACATGTTAACATCCCACCTCAGGTACAGATATCCAAATGGCTGCATGTGAATGTGTCGGCAGAATGTGTACATCCCGCATGTGGTACGGACCTGTCGAAACCCCATAGGCGTGCACACGCCATGGTGCCCATAACTGTACACATCAGCCACCGTACCAATGATTAGCTATGCAGACATGTCAAACACAACACATATGGCGGAACATCTGCCTACCAAGCAGGACGCCCCAACAGGGTGCCACAGGCACAGAAGGGGAAGGTGGGACATCACACATTGAGAGTAGCGTTGCCAGACGGCCAAACACCCACGGCCAACGCAAAGGACGGAATAACATGTATATGCCTGGATGGATGGGTATGTCATAGCATGGGAATAGGCCAAGCTATCCACCATAATAGCCATGTGTACCAGATACAAACAGCCAGTAACACGCAGTAGTAATGCAGGAAGGCATACACGACTGTGGGAATAGCACAGGACATATGGCACGTGCCAAGTGTTGATGCATGACACAAATGTCCAGGATGGGGCCCCCTGCAAAGAGGAACATGTGCCAACCCCACCTCCCACAGATGTACCGGCAGTGAAAACACATGCCAAACACACACCAACACTACCGTCCATCCCACGACAGCAACGGAGGCTGGTCAAAGACCACCATGACGCGCGCACAAACAGGGACACGTGTAACCGTTGCCTTAACACCCCCCCTCAGGCCAAAGAATAATAGAATGGACATATGCATGTAATGCTGTGAAGGATGTGTGGTAGTCCTCAGTATCACAGAGGTTGGTACACAGATACACTGTAATCAACCGTGATGTATGTGCACTGTAGACAGTATACCTGCAGGTAATACATAGTTCAATCACGTGCCACAGAAATATACACATAAGAATGAGGATAGGGGATAGACAAGTGTGAATGGGACAAACTATGAACATAGCCTACTCTGTACCTATGGACCTATGAACCTATCTACCCAAGGGCAGCCATAACCCTAGGCCATAGTTAGGTTTCCTTTGCCAACCCTCCAGTCTGGAGATAAAATGCCTATTATATTGCTGTACCTCTGTCAAGCAGTGACAATGATGTAATCCCTGGGGTATATCTGCAATCCCCCATCCAACGGACAAGATCCCCCTCGAACAAGACTAGCAAGGTTCTCTGCCTCACATGTACTGTGATGTTGTTCCACAGCATAGTGAGTGTCTGGGTGATGTATGTGTCACTCCAACACATTCTATTAATGACCGTGTCAAGGTTCACATCACCTGCCCTTGTGGTTCTGAGGGATGTATATCCAGTAGGTGAAGCATAGTCATCAAATATGGGTCGACATGGCCTCGTATGTCAGGCACAGGTCACCACTGAACAAGTGGTATGTGACTGAATGGAGCAGGAGTCCTTACAGTGGGGCAGCATAACACAAATCCCTGACACCCTGCATCTGTCTGACGATGAACCTATGGGGCCTTCCCAGCTGCTGTAGGTGTCGGGTCAGATACCTTCGAACGGGCAATGTACTCAATCATAGGTGTAGCAGTAATGAGTACAAGGAGACGATGACCTACCCTGATCTAGATGTGAATCCCTGCACGATCAGGTGGGCAATGTAGAAGTTCTACCGAACCACGATAGCAACGTGTGTGTCGAACGAATGGTGACTGACAACCTGGGTCCCCAGATCCCTGGTAATTCCCCCCGTGCTCAGTGGACTGCCACCCATATGGCGGACAGGGGTGACCTTGTTCTTCCCGATGGGTATGACTATGCATTACCCGGCATTTAGCTGTAGGCCATGTCTCTGACAGCAGATATCCATATCTGTAAGGCCCCTTTGAAGGATATCTGTGTCAGATGTCCGTCCCACTATGGCACCCGGTTCGCAGTCATCTACAAACAATGTCAGCTATAACACCCCTGTGTGTGCTTGTACTGTGGAAATGTAGATGTAGAAAAAGAGTGGACCCAGGGCAGAGCCCCGTGGGACACCGCCTGTGACAGGCAGTAAGTCTGACATGCTGCCAGCAACTATGACCGCGTGGGTTGTGTCACCTAGCCAGTTTGCAACCCATCCTGCGATGTACGTGTTCACATCCAAGCCGATGGGTTTATCAATGATACCCGAGGGGGGTATTGTGTTGAAGGCCTTTGCCAGGTCGAGGTAGGCTGTATGGACTGCCTGACCCTCATCAATGGCCTCGGTGACTGTCCCTAAAATGTCAACCAGGATTTAAACGCATGATCTGCCCCTGACCAAGCCAAACTGGGTTGGATGCAAAGTATGCAGGTCCCCTATGTCATCATCTATGGGCCGCAGTATGATCCTTCCCCATGTCTTTGCAGATAAGTCTTCTCATGCTAATGGGACGGTAATAACCAGGGTCAGTGGAGGCACTGCCCCTGTGAAGTGGGACTACAGTCGCCGTGCACCACAACTTGGGTACGTTACCCGAGGTGAGGCTAAGATTAAACAGCTGTCCTAACTGTGGGTCTAATTCCCCAATGAGATCGCGGAGTACACAGTTGGGACACCAGCTGGTCCCATGGATGCTGTGTTCACTACCTTGGAGAGGGCATGTCCCACCCGTGCGTTACAGAACATTCGGGGGCCACAATCCGCTGGTACAGACATCTCTCCATGTGGGGGGGGGGGTGGAGATGTCTTCACCGAACCTGTCAGCCAGTATGTTGGCAATGTGTGTATGTTCAGTAAACTCCACATCATTGTGAACCCAGTCGGAGCATATCTGGGAGTTACCTCCCAGGTGTCCAGCATAGCTAATGAAGGCCGTATGATTGTCGAGTCCTTGGAGATATATCTGTGGAACCTGCCCCGGATTATGTCATGAGAGCTTGTAGCTCTTCACATATAATGAGCAAGGGTGTCATACCTCACAAGGAGTCTGCTCTGCCTTGTAGTAGCCACCTCCTCTCGTACAGCTTGTGTATGGTTGGGGTACACCACACTGGATGCTTGGCATTGGTACAAAGACCCACAGTTGGGTAAGGGAATGCCTGATCCATGCAGTCCTGTAGGTGCAGGTAGAAGGCATATGTAAGTGATGCAGTGGCTTGAGTAATGTTGACCACTGGCTCAGGGTCCTTAAAGGAGGCCACAGTAGTGTTTAGAATTGTGAATTCGGCCTTTGAGAAAGCCATGTGTATGTAACCGGCACCACCCACAGCATCGTATGTCAATAGCAGAAGCCATTGTCCAAATAACATAGATTAAACTTTAGTATTAAAATATGTATTATTATTCATTTAGTGATATGTTTCTGCTAATTACACTTGCAAATGGCCGGTAAGACCGGGCCAAAGTGCTCATGATCTACCTGTTATGGTGGTGTCATTCTGACAATAAAGTGGCGATACTTCCCTACTGGGACCTCTGGGGATTATTTAAAGCAGTTGTTAACCTGCATCATTGGATGTACACCATTTGGTTCTGGTTTTGGAAAACCTGGTTTCCATAGCACTACACACTATGGGTAGTCAAGCAGACATCCGCGATTGGGGAACATACAGCAGCAGTCAAAACCACTGGCCACATGGACACAGTCCGACAAGTTCTACACTTTACATATGCACATTGGTGTCCATTGTAGGACCCAAAAATTGTCCCGTATGGAATACCATCCAGCCGTCATCGTTCAACCAGTAGAAGCGACAGTCGTGACCACGGCACAGCTAGACATATGCACCACCAGCGTGTTTAATGTTGATGACAAGTGTCCATGTAATGCAGGACATATGAACAGAAAACCCCAGACTGCCGAGTCCATAGAAGTTCGTCCACATCCCAGTCCCGCACACATGAAGGATGTGTAATGGGTACCATCGAGGGTTGCAGCCATGGGATCCTGGGTATGCAGAAACGGGGCTCGGTGTTGTTTGGCAGATAATACGTTGTCCCGCACCGTGGGAGGGATGTGGGAGTAGCACGTGCCTTATTCCCCACTAATTGTGCAAAGCATCCACCAGCTAATGCTAAATGCAGGTGTGAAATGTGTACTGCTCTATACCAGTCCAGTAGACAATCGCCAGGGATGGACAAGCGTAGGACCAAGATGGCACCCATAACTGCAAACCTGGTGGAATCACACAGCTGCAGTGAGGCATAACACAGGAAATACAGATAGGGACTACAGTAGCCACTCCCCATACAAAGCCAGACCGCCGTGTGAATACCGGCGTACACAGCACTCAGTCTGCCAGCACCAAAATGGGGATCACTCGCTTCCATACCGCGGAACAAATGGGCGACCTGTGGAACACATACCAATGGCACAATAACAACGTCAGCTAGGAAGGTCATAGGATGGTCAAACTATGGCGTTCCCACTTATGAAGAACATCCTTCAGTGAATTAATAGGATTAATGTCAATTGACCATGGAATACACCTAATCAACATCAAAGACCCGCTGGCACCTTATGGCACACAATCCAAATCACACATAGGTGGATGAAACAGTCAACGTAGACATTGTCCACAACAGGTCACAAATGGTATACAAAGGTTACTTCATAGACATGTAAGCGCTTTCACCCGTAGGCTCCGTGAGACTTACACATAACATAGAAGCATCCAGGCTTTAAATATCCCCCCTTTTGGTTACTTTCTCAGCAAACAATGAACATGTAACCACAGCATAGAAAGCACAGATGCAATGTTAACTACACGCACATATATTAACATCTCAGAAAACATCCTATTAACACATGTATTATATGATATTGTACTATGCCTAATACTCATCAATCAAAGATCTAACAATATATATAGAAGATATGCATATCATATCAATGTAATACAGTGGTACACAACTGAAAGAGTGGACAAATGTGTGTTAACTCTATATCTGTACCTAAACTACATTCCTGTTACGGGGGTTTAAGCCACCTGCTTCTCAAAAGAGGCCTCATCAGTGTTCCATCGGTCAGCCCTGGTGTGTGGCCAACCCTCCACCTAATAATCCATCTAAATCCGCATTCTATAGCATACTTGATGAGGTCCCCCCTCTGGTATTATAACCTAGCCGTCATAAAACACCGAATGTAGACTTATGCCTTGTGATGTGCTCATAGCCGGCCGTAGGCATACGCCAATCCTGCGGCTGCCCAGGGTGCCGCACTAGTAGGGCCACCTGTCTAGTAGGTGTGTCATGTAGGTATACCAAGATAGGGGCACCATGTGTTGTGGTGGTGGGCGCCATGGAGCCCTACAGCCTAGGGCAGCAGTTGATCTAAGGCCGCTGCCGTAGGAGGGGTAGTACGGTCTGCAGGTATGTGCAGAAGTGCACATGAAACTGCGGTCCACAAGGATTACCCATAGTGGCGACACCTGCACAGATGGCTATAGCGGGACACACACACGGCCATGCATACAGCACAGGTAGACATACACACACCATAAATATGCAATTACACACAAGGTTTATGGCGTGTATGGGTACAGTGTCAGTACAGCAAGGATAGCTGTCTGCCACGATATCCAGCAGATGTCTCCAGGGTGTTCTGGAATACGGATGGTGCATGGACAATGAGTGGATATGCATCGTACCACAGTTCTATGTGTCAGCCGTGCAAATATGCGATACATGGGACAGACAGCTGTCCATGCAAGAGCAGCACCACGGGCACAACATAGGTACGTAGATATACAATGACAGAGATACAGACGGACACATGTGGCAAGCCCGTGAGTGTAACGTACACAGCACCACCCCACCACACCATAGCAGGGTGCACGTGGAGAACACGCTACGGAGGTCGCCAACCACAGCAGGCACACAAGCAGTACACGAGCTGCGTCTCACCATCCACAAACACAGGGATGGCGGCAGGATATGAGTGTTCTGCGGAAACCTCAAAGCCATACCCTATGAACCCATGCAGCTGGGAGCATGGACACACACACACATGTGGCAGGCATGGTGATTGACCACACCCCCACATACCCAACCGCACAACAGTATGACACAGGTATGGAATGCACTACGTGGACCACCGAACACACCACCGTCAGAGGCACATGTACAGGTGGGTGACAACATCCGTAAAGGAATGGCCGCCGATAGCCAAGGTATGTGTTGCGAAGCGTCTAAAAGCATGTCCATCTGCAGAGGCAGCTGGAAACACACACACACACACACACACACACATGGAAGGGCTGAGAGTAGAACCTACGCCTACCTACATGAACTCACTACAGCATGCAGCATTTACAGAACGCGCTACCGAGATTACTGAGCACAGCGCTGTCAGAGGCATACTTCTAGGCGGGTGACATCACCCATAAGGGAATAGCTGGCAATAGCCAAGGTATGTGTTGCGAAGCGTCTAAAAGCATGTTCATCTGCAGAGGCAGCAGGAAACACACACACACACACACACACACACACACACACAGGGAAGGGCCGATAGTAGAACCTACGCCTACCTACATGAACTCACTACAGCATGAAGCATTTACAGAACGCGCTACCGAGATTACTGAGCACAGCGCTGTCTGAGGCATACTTCTAGGTGGGTGACATCACCCATAAGGGAATAGCTGGCAATAGCCAAGGTATGTGTTGCGAAGCGGCTAAAAGCATGTTCATCTGCAGAGGCAGCAGGAAACACACACACACACACACACAGGGGAAGGGCTGAGAGTCGAACCTACGCCTACCTACATGAACTCACTACAGCATAAAGCATTTACAGAATGCGCTACCGAGATTACTGAGCACAGCGCTGTCAGAGGCATACTTCTAGGCGGGTGACATCACCCATAAGGGAATAGCTGGCAATAGCCAAGGTATGTGTTGCGAAGCGTCTAAAAGCATGTTCATCTGCAGAGGCAGCTGGAAACACACACACACACACAGGGAAGGGCCGGGAGTCGAACCTACGCCTACCTACATGAACTCACTACAGCATGAAGCATTTACAGAACGCGCTACCAAGATTACTGAGCACAGCGCTGTCAGAGGCATACTTCTAGGTGGGTGACATCACCCATAAGGGAATAGCTGGCAATAGCCAAGGTATGTGTTGCGAAGCGTCTAAAAGCATGTTCATCTGCAGAGGCAGCTGGAAATACACACACACACACACACACACACACACACACACACACACACACACACACACACACACACAGGGAAGGGCCGGGAGTCGAACCTACGCCTACCTACATGAACTCACTACAGCATGATGCATTTACAGAACGCGCTACCGGGATTACTGAGCACAGCACTGTCAGGAGGCATACCCCTAGGTGGGTGGTATCATCTGCAGAGGCAATGCGGCCAATAGGGAATGAAGACAGAGTGCGCAGTCACACAGCCTGTTACCATCCCAAGGTGGCCGTACAGTAACACGGTAGTGCTGCAGTCGGGAATACCAACTAACTACGGAGCAGTACATCACGACATGAATACGGGATGCACCACATGACAGTATACCCTATGAGAGGGCATCCGGCATGCAGGATGTAGGCAGCCAATGTGGCATGACAGCCACATATGAGTCACCTGGATGGTCACCATGGCTACGCAGGATGTCATTGGCCATGGCTACACGCCTAGTAGCAGACATCGGTGCCGACTGTCGTGTGTACCCCGACAGGTGTACTGGCCATGCCTCTCACACCTAGCGGTTAAGGGGAGACAGACATGCTCACGGGGTATCAACGCAGACGCGGTGTGCACTGTACTGTGTGTCCATCTACACAGCTGCTTACTGGGCATGCTCAGACACTTAGAATCGGCACAGTGCAAACATGCATACACTTGGGGCGACGGCATGGGAGGCAGAATGTGGACCGTTGTCTGTGTCCAGCCACACAACAGCAACCCAGCCATGCCACAGACGTGGCAGTTGCGAAGGGGAAACAGGCATGCACCCGGGGTATCAATGCAGACGGGAACGGTGTGCACTGTATTGTGTGTCCATCTACACAGCTGCTTACTGGGCATGCTCAGACACTTAGAATCGGCACAGTGCAGACATGCATACACTTGGGGCGATGGCATGGGAGGCAGAATGTGGACTGTCATGTGTGTCCAGCCACACAACAGCAACCCGGCCATGCCACAGACACGGCAGTTGCGAAGGGGAAACAGGCATGCACCCGGGGTATCAATGCAGACGGGCGCGGTGTGCACTGTACTGTGTGTCCATCTACACAGCTGCTTACTGGGCATGCTCAGACACTTAGAATCGGCACAGTGCAGACATGCATACACTTGGGACGACGGCATGAGAGGCAGAATGTGGACCGTTGTGTGTGTCCACCCACACAACAGCGACCCGGCCATGCTCACACACGTAGTATATGCTACGCGCCGTCCGGCATGCAGATGGAGTGCACACACCACAAGTCACGGCCAGGTAAACCCGTACACATGCGCAGGGTGGACACACATGCAGTCACATGTACACACACAGATGACAGCACAGGTGCCACGGGTGCAGGCTGAACATGTACACACCAAAGTGAACACTGTAGCTGCTATGCCAGCACCGTGTCATCGGTGCAGCAGTATGCCTCACGGTCCAGAAACTGCATGTGACATATGTCCAGAAGACTATGTGGCGGTGTACGTCCGTCGTGCAGAGTACACATGTACTATCAATTATCCCACAGGTGTGATGTAGTCCACCCATACTGGTATACATGGACAGGCATGCTCCACACATGCCACGGGCCTGACACAGGTATGACACATGACTGCAGCTGTACCACAGTGAAACAATGTCCGGATATGTCACATATGTGGTTTCCTGGCTGTGTGCATAGACTGCACGCAGGACACATACGAAGCCTGTGATGTACCACATGCATGACACAGGCATACACGGTAATACACACATGAAGGGAAGGCGGACACATGTCTGTGGTATGCACCCCCTACAGGGTTCACAAGGACACATACCCTTGTACAGTTTGCCTGTGACAGCTGTGATACCAAACCACAGTCCATGTTCCATGTATGTTGACACACATGTCACAACGTAGCAATGCATACACACATGGCAACAGGGGATACATGTGACACGTGTACTGTGCATGGTGCAGCCATGCAGGGGCGGTGTCTGGTGTCCGTAACACAGTTGCAACCCCCTCCCACATGCATACCCATCATGGGGGCCATCATATGGTGGCATAGTAACAGCACGCATGGCAGTCTGTGTGTACACCATTTGTTTAAACACCTGTCCACATGCATGTGTGCAGGTGCTGGTCACAGGTGTGTCACACACCATCCTACCCTGCCATGTGCATACAGTCCGCTATGTCGCCTTTACATGACAGCGCTGCCATGATGCATACCCATCGGCCATGCGGGATCGACCATATGTCACATTGCCACTGTAACCCCTACCACCACCCAAGTGCAGATATTGGCACAGCTGCCGGATACAGTGGTAGTACGCAAGATACACCACATACCGCTGCATGCCTGCACAAATCCCATGTAGCGGGTGTGGCATTCCTAGCACCAACATGTGTGCAGGAATGTGTGCCCATGTATGCCACAGATCGGGGGGACTATGTGCCACACATCACTGTACACCATGGTAGAGATCTGTACCTACCTCAGTGTGGGGTGCACCGATGTGGATGGTGTAGTACATGCAACACGTCATCCCTCCGTGTAGACATGTGTGGCCACCACCATGTCAGTGTGTCAACATGTGTGTATGTCTGCTGCCTGTTGAGAGGGTGTATGCAGATATCGTGTTGTGACTGGACACTGACCACACAGGGTGACCATCCTGTAGTGGTGCTGCATTGTACAGCCCTGTTATTTCCATACCTGTGAGCCTTACTGGCCACCTGTGCAAGACCACCCCCTGTGACATGGCGCGTCTGTGCATTGTCTTGTGAGGGTGCCGACCACACAGACAGGTGTCCCCATCTGCACACAATGGTGTGTGTGCCATAGAGGTGTACGCCCAACGCGGAATATTCCTATACCGGTACAGCATCCGCCTGTTGAACACTGTGCACCACAGCTGACAGGTGACACCTGCGGTCAGTAGCCAGCACACTGCGTACGACACCTGCAGAATGTCACCATACCTGTACTGTGTCATGCCATGTATGTGATGTCTCTGTCCACCATAGCCTGTGGCACCGACCACAGGCGTCAGGTGCAGTATATGTGTGGACATGTGCGTCATGTACCGTGTAAGCAACGTTACACTGTATCTGGCTCCGTGCTCCGCAGGTTTATGTGTATGACCTCTCTTCTTGCAATCCCAACTGTCTGTTCTCTATATCACAAAAGCTCTGCACCTGCTCCCATAGTATTCCTACATAGATAAAGTACATGTATACTAAATGGAGTACTACACTGTCCTAGAATCCCCTTGTGTGCCCACTTCCCTATAGGTGCCTTCTGACCCGGTTACACAGCAAATGCATTCACATCCTCTGGCATGTTGAAGGGTCAATTGCTAGTGACCTCTCCTGCCCAGATGGTGAATCTGGGCGTCCTGGCCACTGTTACAGGTGCCTCATGGACACGGACAAGCCGCACCTCCCCCAATGAACATAATACATGTGACAGATGCAACTATATAGCCAGACAGGGGGCTGTGCTCTCTCAAACCATGACCGGCAAGACCACGCGGGAGGGGAAGGACACCATGCACACCACATACCCAGTGTCACATGTGACTATCGCAAATGCTAATCAAACACATGAAAACACTAAGACATACCTGGAGGCACTGTAGGACATGTCACAAACCTAACGAGCCCTCTGAAGCAGACACACAAGCTACTGCCTCCACAAGACATAGGACATGCAACACATAGTTCTCAACGTCAGTGTGCTAAACTGGCAGAGCCCCAAAGGCGACACACACTACCAGACACACCTGTAATGGGTGACGCCACTGCCAGACACACCGACGTCCCACCCACCAGACTGAACAAGGGAATGATCACAGTAGGCTGCCTGCTGGGCGCTGGAATACGCCACATAACACACGCACTCAGGTCACTCCGCAGCATGTACAGGTATGATGCAGTCATTGCCCATGCTGGTGTCAACGACTGGTGGCATACCACCCTGGGATACATTACAGGAGACATAGAGGGCCACTCAGATTGTGTAGCCCAGGCCGGCATGTCCCTGACCCTGGGCAATATCCCACCCTCAAGTATGATGTCACTATACTGGCTCAATGTGGTCACCCTTGATAATGTGCCTGGTTACCGGTGTCAGTCTGAGGGGATCCAGATTCCTCATACCTGGGATGACATGCTTGGCACGCCACGGCCCTTCGCATGGTATGGCTCGCAGCTGTCGCCTCTGGTCTTCAAGGGTTTGGCGAAGGCACCTGCCACCCCCACAGTGCTCACTGCAGGCACGGCTGGAATGATAAACCTACCACCCTACACTACAAACCTGGAGAACACACAGGATAATACTGCTCGCTGCCAGTGGTCTATGGCCAAGCTGCACACCCTCAAATGCCCTCCTCAGTATGGAGGACATCGATGTCAGTGCTGTGACTGAAACATTGATCAGGGCTGCTGAGAGCACCCCAGCACTATTGGGTCATACCCCATATAATGCGTTCAGGACCATAACCCGGACCTAACACAGAAGGAGGGGGAGTCTCCATTTCCATGAAGGATACACACACCTCCATGTTGGCAGAGATGCACGTAGCAGCGGGGAATATCCAGGTGCAATTAACCATGGTTAGGACTGCCCTACAGTTTGTTGCATGCTACAGACCACCCTCCCAAACCCAGGATACCTGCACAGCCTTCCTGAAGACACTGGTGAGTGTGAATGCTCTCACAACACCGTCATATTGGGTGACATCAACCACCCATACATAGACTGGGAACATTACCCAGGACACAACACCCTACGCCATAGGTCCCAGGTGTTCATACACCTGACTGCTGTGGAACAACCATGCACCATGCCCACGAGGGGGGGACGTATACCAGTTCTGATCATCACACATGGGGACGCTATGCTCCACACAGGATGTACATCCCTCAATGGTGATGTCAGACCATATAGTGACTCCACTGGTGATCCGCATCCTGCACCCAACACCGGCATGGGAGACCACAGTGACGACCTCTCCACAGCGAACCACACACGTCATACGACCGGTGTGGTACCCTACAAGGCCTCCATGCCAGTGGTAAACACAGGCCACACTGCTGAAACCCTTACAAATGCCTTCTATGAGCACCCCCAGGGATGTCTGCACCAAGCGATCCTGATAACATCAGGACCTTGTCCACCAAAGGCAGGCACATGGTCTGGTGGACCCCAGCCATTGACAAACTGTACAACAAGAGTTGGAGCTAATACATGACAGAGCAATATCAGTACCAGGGAAGGCATCACTGATTAATACCGGCGTTAACATACGATCACACATACAATCATCCAAGGCCACTTGTGGGAGTGGTACTGCAAAGGACACATAACACAACCATAGGGCCTTCCTTAGCTGTGGTAGGGACATGGGTGGGAGCACACAGTCATGGCCGGAATTACTCCAGAATGGTACGATGATCACTGAACCCACAGACATTGTCAACAAACCAGCGGACATGTTCCATGCATACATCTACCCTCCCCCCCCAAGAGGGGACGTATCCATCCCACCAGAGTCTAGCCTCCCAAACATACCGTATGCCCAGGAGAGATGTGATATCTGTTAAGCGGTGAATACAGCACCAATGGGACCAGATGGTGTCCCTGGCTGTGTGCTACACAACCTCATTGAGGCCCTCGCCCCACACATAAGGCCGCTGTTTCATCTTAGGCTTACTACGGGCAAGGTCCCCGCTGGATGGCATATGGCAACTGTGGTCCCACTACACCAGGGTAGTGCTCTTATGGACTGTAGGCATCCCTGCCCTTGACAAGCCTTGTCTGCAAAGCTGTGGGGAGGTCCATACTGGAGCCCATAAATACAGACAGTGGTGTACAGCCAATACCGGAACATACCCACATCAACTTAGTCAAGGGCAGATCCTGCCTCCCAAACCTGCTCAACCTGTCTGGAGGGGTCACTAAGGCCATTGGTGGGGGTACGTCGGTTTGCACAGACTACCATGACCTGACGGGAGCGTTCAAACAACACTCCACGTGGGCATCATGGAAAGGCTCACCAGCGTACATGTGGAGACATATGTCACACAATGGTTTGCCAACTGGATGGAGGTCACACCACACAGGGTTTGTGTTCCTGGTGCCATGTCAGACTCCAAGCTGGTCTCGAGTGGAGGCCCACAGGGCTCAGTCCTGGGCCCCCTCCTGTTCGGCATTCAACCTTCCAATGTGCATGAAAACATAGGGGGATTGTGGCAGACAAGGTATGCAGATGACTGCACACCGGCCACCATACTCAACACCCCATCAGACACGGACATCCACCTGGGGTCTCATAGAAATGGATAACTGGTGCCAGAGCCATGGCCTGATGCTACAAGCCAGGGAAGGTGTAGACCTACCCAGTGGGAAGGACATGTTCACCACGACTTACCATGTAGGTGGTAATCCATTAAACATGGTGGACGTGTTCAGGGACATGGGTACCACACCTGTCGGTAACCTCTGTCGACACTCACATTGCCAATGTGGTTGGGAAGACATTCCACTGTGGCCACCTGGTCAGGAAGGGATTCACATCCACATCAGGGGAGTTCATTGTACCCCTGTACTCTTCACACATCAGACCAATGATTGCGTACAACGCCATATCTGGGATGTACCTAACCTGACACCTGCAGCACTCGGAAGGACCACAAATATTCCACAACACAGGGATAAAGGTGCTGAGACATGTCACATGCTGCCCGACCAAGGGGACTCCGGCTGTATACCTTCCCAGCATGTCTGCTCTGTGGTGATCTGTGCCTGACATACACGGCCATGTCCGACCTGGGTGACATGGACATGTTCCACCTCCTAGGCTCCAAGCAAACACGGGCACAGAAGCAACTGACAGAAACCTCAACACGGACATAAATAGGACGTGCTGGGGGGACAGGGTCATCACCCAGAGACCCCCTACAACATGGAAAGGATTCCCAGCCCATGTGAAGCAGAGCCCCTGACTGACTTTGTCCAAGAGTAATCCTGACGTGTGGATGTGTGATCGTAGGTATGCGCCAGGCATCATCTCTGTGTCACTGCTGGACAGAGGGACAGCGGACCGATGGATGTGGTATCCTCATCCTAAGGGGTGGTGACAGCCACATACACTCTGGCTAGGCTTACACATGCCATAGGGCACATAGCCTGGTATGTACCTATGCCTATGTACCTATGTAGGGGTCCATGCAGGTTGCGGGTACCTGTGGTATGCTGATATTGCCAGATGTGCCTGTGGGTACCCCACAGCTACACGTGGGGGACTGATAACAGTGCTCCCAGTAGGCACATGCAAGTACACCATATTTGGCATACAGGTTAACTGAACCAACATGGTGCTACACATGTAACCGCCACGCATACCGTGTACACAGATCAATGTATGCTGCACCTGCACTACATGGTATGTCTGCTGCATGATGTCAGTACATGACCCACGTCACATACGCACCTGTCACCTGTCATACACAACCACTGCAACATACACATCGCGCACTATGCGGACACAGGTATCACATACACCTCTCACTATCTTGTCCACCTTGTGCATCAGAATATGTTTGCATAACCGTGCACCGATGGTGTGGATCACGGTGCTGCGGCAGAGGCTTCATCATATGCACAGGGAGATATGTGTGCCAGAGGCATAGGCTGTACCAATGGATGACATCATGTGTGTGTGTAAGGGCCTGTGCATTTACTGGGCATGACTGTGCAGAATGCATGTGGATGTGGTGGAGCCCTACAGTTGTGTCTGCTGTGTGCGGGTATGTGTGTACACAGTTCAGCCATCTGTGATGCCTACACGAGGTATACTTGGCAGCCCCAGACTGTACAGTGCAGGTTGTACGGCTCACTGTGTCTGCCTGCGGCCACGTGACCCTTGCCTGCCTGGGGTTGCACGGGCACTACCGGGTGGAGGTATGGAGTGGCCACTCTATGATGACACATGTCCGCTGGAATCGTGTCCACGCTGGGACCGTCCAGGGCCACGTCCATGTGGCCTGCTGTGTCCTGGTGTGGTTGGTGTAGCACCAGCTGCACTGCTGCTGCTACCAAGCACTGTGTGAGTGAGCATGAGAGGTGGCACGCACACGTCGACCTGCACTAGGTGGTGTTGCTGGCCTATGGCCACGTGTCCTATGCCTCACCCCTACCAGGTGTTCCAGCACAGACAGCTCACGCTCGCAGATTGACATGCCTCGGTCGAGGATTCCAACCATCTCACCTAATCTCCTATCCAGAACATCGGCAAGCTGCTGTTGAGCATTCGCCAATGACTGGATGTTCTCATTTAAGGAATGGATTGCGGCCCTCTGCAGCCTCTGCCCTTCTTGGTTCTGCTGTTCTGCACGTGCCTGTGCCGCCATTACAGTCTGAAACATGTGTCTGGTGATACCAGCTGCTGCACCCTGTACGGCAGGTGCATGTCTACCAGTGCTCCTCCTACGAGCAGCACCAGCCACATGCCTGTGTGGCACATCACCAGTCATTACACTGGCAACATGGTGTGTACCCGCACCTTCTGTAGCCACCACACATTCCTGCTCGGTGCCAACAGACACTGACTGTCCTTCCTCTATGGGCAACGGTGATGTGGTATGTGTCGGCATCTGAACCGTGTGCGGAGATGAAGGGGACATAGGTGGGATGTTAACCAATGGCACAGCTTTTGCCCGTGATGACCCTGCCTGTGCCTCATGCACATGGTCATCACCGCTAGTATCTGTGGGGACACTAGCATCAGATGGACCGCAGGAGGGGAACGCACCTACAGCACCTGTGAATACAAAGACATACTGTAAGTTACATTTCACACACGCAGACACACACGCAGACACACACACACGCAGACACACACACAGACACACACACACACATGCGGGGACACACACGCTGACATACACATGCAGACACACACACATGCAGACACATCATGCATGTGATATTTCAGGTGGCATGCAGCATTCCCACACCACAGCTCAGTGAATGCAGCCCAAACATTAATAGTGGTAGTAAGCATACTGCTCTGGGGTGCACACTACATCAAGCAGGTGTCTTTCAGTAGGCTTGCAGTACACACATTCATGGTAGTTTGCATGCATCACCGTGATACACCGTGTGGCCACGGGCGGGTTAACAGTACACATGGCTGGCGTCACTATGTCATGTACACCGCAAACATGTGCGGTAACATGTGGACATGTGACAATGGTGTCCCACCACATGCACCACATCAGACTGGATGTCACAGTGCAGTGTTATGTGTACAGGCTACAGATAGAATGCATGTGTAACAAGGATGTCTGTGCAGGTGTGGTTGGTGTGAGCTGTGTACATAGCTGTACAGTGGGAGTATGGGCACTGTGCCACTGCATGGCAGCAAGACACAGGTATGTTTCTGTGCGATGCGTAACCTGGACGCATTACATTGCCATGTCTGCAACACAGTCATGCTGTTCCACAGCAAGTATATGGTAGACATTGGTGGTACCTCCATTGGCTGCAGACAGGCATTTCGTTTGTCTGGTGTACCACATCAGATGTACAGGGGGTCCACTACAGCTATGATCGCACTATGTGTGGACAGGGTGCAACGGTGACTACCCACTGCGGATGTACTGTGTGGCAACATGCCTGTGGGTATCACCCATGGCCATGTTTGACTGGTTCATGGACAATTGTGTGTGATGGGCATCGTGTACGCATCCCTGTGGTGGCCCATGTGACATACACCCGTACTAGTCTGAGGTGTCACATTCCCGAAGGCTATGCAGACATTGTGGATGTCTGCTATGTCGTGTGTAGGTCATGTCATGGTGTGACAATGTTGCGGATAGACAACCACGTGCATGGGACATGTCATATGCCATGTCACAACGTGTGCACACAATGCAGGGGCATAGGTCACAGTGGTAACACCTGTGTGCTGGCCAGATCACAGCTCACTATGTGGTACTGTGTGCATCCGCAAAGGCATACCGATGCATACTACACATGCAGCCATTGTAGAACACCTCCACCATTGTATGCATAGCTGACTGCACATATCACACCGATGGGTTATGTGGTGTCATGCTGGTCTATACTAATGGTTGTATCTACTGTACATGGGTGGCGTGTGTGTCGGGTGGTGCAACCTGTATACCGTGACTGGGGAAGACCCAGGTGTGCATGTCATACCTGGACACATGGGGAATGTCTATACACTGTAACATGCCTATTACTAGCAACAGTCTCACCTGCGACAGACCCATGTCTGTGCGACACGCCAGAGGTACCTGTATAGGGGCGACACAACAGTATACACATTATCCATTACTATCGCCACAGTAAGCACTGTGCATGTCACATCATGTACCTGTGTGTTAGCATGTGTTATGCACATGTCTGCAAACACAATGTAGCATACTGTAGTATGCAGCTTGTGTGGCCATATACCTGGCATGTGTTGGTACATTTTGTGGTGTACTATGACACCCACACCTACGTCAGTTATCATACAAACATGCAAGACTGACTTACCAGGCAGCTCCAGGCTCGTTGGTTGGGAGACACCCACCTCCATGATGGCAGCGAGTGTTTCTGCATGTTGTTCCCTGGGTGTCCCCAGACTGGCCAGGAGCTCCTCCGTGTGTGTGAGTGGGGGCTGGGTTGGTGGCCCACCACCTGTCCCACCTTGTTGTCTGGCGATTGCGGCGGCATGCTGTTTCACGTGCCGAATTAGGTCTGTGCAGTGTCGGCGGATCTGCTGGTAGGTGCGGTTGTTGCCACCCACATTGTTCACCCTCCTGCGCATATCCTGCCACACGTCGTCCCGCTGCTGTGCCTGTTGTGGCACATGGCTGAATAGTATATCGTAGTTGTCGTGGAGCAACGGTATAATCACGGCATCCTCCTGGCGGCTGAAGGCTGGCAGCCAGGAACGTGGCATTATCTGTAAGACATAATGATGTTGACAGGTCACATTTACACTGCTGTACTGGCATACTGCTGGACATACGTTGCTATGACATGTACAACATCTGCACAGTAATCTCTGCGATGCATCATGGCAGTGACACAGCTGACGTGTTGCCGTCACACCATTAAGCAGTGGGTTTCATATCATATCTGTGTGTCAACTCATCACACTGTACATGCACCATGTTGATGGTAGCCTGCTGTGGACATGTGTACCTGCCTGCACCTGTGTCCATATCAGTTGGCACGTGTCCCCATGTGACAACAGTTCTACTGTTCACCTGGATGCTGTGTATATGTCACTAGGCATCCCGTGCGCGGCCATTATGAACGTCAGTGGTGGCACTGCACACATACACCTGTACATGCATGTGTTGTGCCATGTACATCTACACAGCACTGTACGGGTGTTGGCCAACCTGCCACGGCTCACCTGTGTTGCACATGTGATACACATGGGACAATGTGTAACCATGTGACATTAGCAGGAAAGGTCATGCATAGCATGTGCGCACGTTGTCCACAGCAAAACACAGCACCTGTAACACCACAGGGTGCATCACTGCCACATTACTGCTGTGGACGGTTGATAGTGAAAGTGCCATTTGTCCATCGCACCATGTAGGACTGTGATAGCATGTGCAGCCTTGCTGGGCAGGGCTGCATGGTATGGCAGGGTATGTCACATACATGGCACTGGGATGTGACCCACCTGGGGGGTACTGATATTGGCAGGGTGGCTGTCCATTCCATATGTCATTGCTATGTGTATATGGACATTACACATGTCTATCATCATGGTCTGGACACTGGCCTTCTGCAAGATAGGCTGCACACTGCTTGGTGGGGGTGTGTCTGGTGCATGCAGGTATCGCACATCCATGCATACACATTAACCCTGACAGGTGCTATGTGCTGCGATATTGTTCAACACAGTGCTGTATGTGCCCACACACTGCTATCCCGTGCACATGGATGGTTGCCTGGCCTGACATGGGTACCACATATGTCTACATCCAGTGCCTGCTGCCACCCCATGTCAGCTGGTGCACCGCACAGCGCCATCCCTCCCACGGGGAGCGTGGTGTTGGGCACAGCATAGGTATCCATGTATGGGGACAGGGATGTTCACATAGCAGGGGCACTGATGGTATCGTCGGTCGGACCATACACGTATGACGCACACCTCACACATACAGCCCATTCAGTATGTTGTTCGCAACACTGACACAGCTATACTGCTAGGCCGGGGACATTCCCAGACGTACATACACAGATGCGTGCACATCTGTCTGTGGCATGGGCTAAAATATCGGTGTGGTTCGGCACATAACGTGTTTGAGTGTGGCTGGCACAGACCTACTGTGCACATGTCTACACAGTAAGCCTGTTCTACAGTAGCCAGCGATGATGTGCTGTGCACATATCAAATCTGCACATTGTGTTGGTGTCTGTCTGTCCACGGGCCAGTGGTGGGACACACAGGGGTATTGGTGAACATATATGCATGCCACCCTGTACTGCTGTACTGCTAGCTTCTCGGGTGCTAATGTGTCATAGACATGCACACCTTACCCGAACAGGTGGTAGTGGGTTGCCACCCGTACCCATCTCCTCTTGTGGGTTGCTATCATCCAACACCCTCTTTGTATTGTATGTTCAGGCTATGCACCTGTGTGGGGCATGTGGGCATGCAATGCAGTACTGCGTACCTTTGCACCCATTGCAGAACATGTCACACAGGTACACTGGCAGCCATACACTTCACAGCTTGATGATGGCACAACACGTGTTGTACACACGTAACACATATCCTGTGGGACATGGTCATATGTACAGGCATGTCCAACAGTCACATACCACTGCTACCCCTACATGACGGATATGCAGGACATGTGGCGGTACAGCAACTGTCACATGTACACGTGCAATGCCCCCCTACCTACATGGTGTGGTACTGCCTGTGGGGCATATGCGTCTGCATCCATGCTATGGCCATAGATGACAGTTGTACATCGATATGTGCAACATACCTCATTTGGTGTTCTCATGGGTGCATGTTCAACATGGCTCCGCATTGTTTGTGTCTGTCACACAGTCATTGTTGTACATGGTTTACATGCCAGCCATGGCGTACTGTGTGTGATTCCAGGTACTTCATTGGGATACCAGCATTGTACATTATCACAGCGTATTCCAGCCATCACATAGCTGTCCTAGCTGACACTGTTATCCAGCCAGTAGGAGGTGTTCCGCCATCTGCACATACGTCACACTGTACGAGGGCGGCTGACACCCATTCTGGGGACAGGGTTTTGACCGCTGTGGATGTGTGTGATGCTGTCGGCGACCATGACTGCGCCTGATGGTCACATCTGGATGGGTAACATTCCAACACACACCTACCTTCATGTAGCAACACATCATCCACAACAATGGACATTCCTGCCAGAACAATGTGTGCAGTATGTCTGTATAACCACTGCAGGCACCACTGGTGGCCCCCAGCATGGCAGCCAACAGCACCAGTGTATATCCCGTGTAACCATGGGTTACACCATTCACAACACACCTGTCTCAGATGACCCTGTTGTGGATCACAGTGCAGTTCCACACATCATGTTACACTATACATCATGCACTGATATGTTGCGGACATGTGAATGGCTGTGCAACTCAACATATGCACACATGACACATCACCTGGTACAACATGTCTGTCTTACCACACGTTATTGTGACCACCCTGTGATGGCATTGTACAGGCTACGTGGACTGGGACATGTGATGGCTCACCGGTATATTCACCCACCGGGTGTGTGTCTAGCCAAGTGTACAGTAGGCAGTGGTCTGAACACAGGGATACTGTACATTGGCCCACTCTGTCACTGCGACTGTTGACTATGCTCATACTGTACTTATACAGGCATGTGGTATCTGACCACTATGACAGTCCTGGTCGACCACAGTACTGTGGCACACATGACCTGCGGACATCTGCCTGGGGTGTGGAGCCCACATGTACATCTTCACATGCTATGCTGCCTCTGCGGCAGTGTCACATGTCTGTCTCCGGCAGGGCTGTAACAGGCAGGCACGGCATGTGGTAATGTGGGACAATGCTTGCACCTTCCACTGTGCTGCACACAAGCAAGGCACACACACTAGTGCACGCCTCACATTTATCTGCAGTGCCTGGGACCTGCCTCCATGCTCTGCACAGCACACCTGCAAGTACAGATTGTACACGGATCATACCTCCCAGGCACATACCTGGACTGCAACACACACAAGTGGGGGATCCCACATCACACAATGTTTTGCACACATACTGTATATTTGCCGAAAACAATGCATCGTAGGTGCTCCATGTTCGGATACCCATGTTTGTCACCGCTAGACACATTGTAACACGCAACAGAGATTACACTGTACACCACAGGTTACATGCTGGCTGTGTTGTCATACTGTACATTGGACCTCGGACAGCTGCTACTGCCATGTGCTGACAGCAACCCACACTTCCCTAGAATGGACTCCCATGTACCCACAAATGCCTGGCCATGCACTCCACCTAGCTGGGTGACACATTACACAACACATACCATACCTACACTACCCTCAGCATGCACAATACCTCCATGTGTCTGGTGTGTTAAACCTGGGGATATCCCCCCTCTGGTAAATGAACATATATGCTTCACGGCCCTGCTAGCCACACCCTGGACACACACCCATCGCAGCATACATGGTACATGTGCTCTACAGCCGGTACTACTGATGTCTGCTGACGGGGGTTGTTAATGGCATGGCACCCCGGCAGATGGACAGTGTACATGACTATGCTGACACATATCACAGTGCACCTCCGTAACATGTACGCAATGGTAGGGACCATGCTATTCCACACAGAGACATGGCGGTACTGGCCTTTTCACAGATGCCACGGTGGTGGTCATGTTCCATGCACATCTGCTGTATGGGCACATGTGCAGGCTGTTGCACGGTGGGTATATTCACATGTGTGGGGTGCATCACTTGACAGCCATGGTGGGTCCTCGTGGTCCATCACATGCTCCAAGGCTAGCTACCTACACATGACTGCCGCACATTGCAGTGTGGGCCCTCAGGCAGTGTGGTGGTATGTCTGTGTTGTTTGGCTACATCCACATTCGATGTCGTGTACAACAGTCACCCAGGCATTGCTGACTGAGATAATGTTGGCAACATGCCAGGCAATGGTGTACCTACCAACAATACACACTCTCACTCACTACAGGGTTGCAATCCATACATGGACATCGCAGTGTCCCTGTGGACACATACATGGTACTGCCATGCACATGTTATGTCCTAAGACACTGTCCCAATGTCACCTTCCGATCTCCCTAGCTGTTATGTCCCGCCAACCTGTTTGGTATGTGTCTCCACACCAGCCCACTGAATTAACTGCTAGCCTGTTGTTGGACATTGTGTACCTTGACCGTCACACTGCCGCATCTATCGCACTACATATGGGTGGTACTGCATTGCACGTGTGGGACTGCATTCGTACACCCATGACTGGACCATTCAGTATGGCACTGGGGCACGTCCTCACAAACGTGCTTCACACACTCATTGATGACCTCCATGCCTTTACTGGCACCCTTGTTGGGCTTCTGTGTGCCACAGCATGCCACATACACATGCTGGCCACCTGTCATACCATTGCATGGGTGGTTGGTGTGGTACAGAGGGAAACAGATCAGACATTGTCCCCACATTGCCCTTCAGCACCATTCCACATTCTGGTATTGGCAATGTACACATCCACCGTCACATCATACCCTGTGTCTCAGGATGTTAGGCTATATGACTCCTGGACAGGACACACAGTGGTGCAAGCATATCATGCTACCTACTACATGTCAGGTACATGTGGCATTACACAGACCTCAGTCATGGGGCCCCTCATGTTCACTATTTGCTTACATACACAACATGCTGTCACAGAGTACTGTCCATGCCTAGATATCCCACATCTACATACCTGGCACCATTGTAGCTCCACCAGCTCATACTGATAACCGTACGGGTGTCGGTGTGGCAGATACATCATGTGGGTGTCATTGTGTCAGGATGCATCACACATGGTGCATGCACATCACCTTTGCATAGCAACAGTCATCCACTGAGTATCACATGGATACTGTCCCCATACATGCATATCACATTGTACATGGTTGCTGTACACACACATGCCCCACATGGTGCTGTGGTTGCCGTATTCCACTGTGGCATGGGTACACATCTGCAGGGCCACACATATCTGTACTGTGTGTGTTGCTGGTACATAGGTAGCCATTGTACCTGTGCCATACACACATCTACACACGGGCAGGGTTACAATAACACATTCGTGGTGTACCTTCCACAATGGCTACGACTTTACATGGCACGGCATTATCATGCCATGATGTGTACCAGGCTCAGACAGTTTACATATGCGGCTGACAGACGGGTAACACATCTGTACACATCTGCATACCACATACACAGGGGTGTCATCTACTCTGACATGGACCATGTCCTCCGCATTACTGATGCATGTAGTACTCATACATGGCAATTGCAGTGGGCGGGGTGAATGGAGCACTCATGCATATGTGCACACATGCCACATTGCATGGCCTGGGCTTCTGTGTTACTTCCGCAGACACAACACACACCATGCTGTGGAACATAGGTCCTGTGCACATCCCACAGGGACACACTGTGGCACTGTTCATGTGATAGCTCCCTTGCTGTTTGAGTGACACGTAGTCATGGTACCACCACAGCAGCAGTACTGTGTAGACATGCAGTTGACACCCACCTCTGCTTTTCAGTGGACACTACCATGGGGAGGTGACACTACTGTGTACACTGCACATGTGTTTACACATGGACCTGCCGGACTTCATTGTTGCACACATTGCACCTGTTACAGATCGTTTGGCCATGGTTACTTGGTGTTCCTTCCATTTCGGATGGCTATTATGCTACTACTCTGTCCCATATGTACAGGCCATACGTATCCTGTTATTGTACATACCAATAGGCCATAACTCCATTATGCATGATATGCCTGTGATACTGTGTATGATGTCTGTCATATCCACCATGACAACTTTACATTACACATAGTTGACATAGTATCCCCTACTGCGAGGCATACGTGCACGTCGTGCGCACATTAAGTATGACATCGGTATATGCCCATACATATGTGTGCTGTGACAGTATACATACATGTCCTATCCCCTGCTGTGGCACTTCCTTGTTGGACATCCACTGCCAGCATCGGTGTGGGGTGTGGCATTGTTCTGTGTTATGCCCCCCTGTGGCAGCCCTTGTGTTATCCCAGCTGTGTACATGATGTCCCACTGCTGTGCACACGGTGTCCACAGTCATTGGTATGCTCAGCGGGATAGCACTACATAACCACCTTTCACCACTCTCTGCATTATGGACAAGTATCCTTACTTACAAACACCATTCACATACAGTGCAGCTTCGTCATACACATCATGCGTTACACACCAGTACATATCATGGGTTCTGCATACCTTTACTATGTTTCCTTTCGTATTTCGTTGCGTGTCTCACTATTGCGTTGTCTCACTCTATCCGTTTTTGATTTGTAGTTCGGTATGAGCATACGGTTTGAATATCCTAGGAGTCATCCTTATATCCATCGTCACCTGCGACATGTGGTTTCATCACACCAATAGCTGTTCCTCGGTGTGTACTTGTGCGCATATCACCTGTGCATCTACTCCATTCGTACATTACGCGTCGTAACTAGGGCATGGTTGCATTCCTCGCCTGGGCGTTGGTTATTTGCACTACCTTCATGGAGATGGTCTGTATTGTGTTATGTTATGTGTAACTGCAGCCGCTATGTGTGGCGTCAGGTACATTTCGCAGTGGTGTTAGCCGTGGATTGTGTGTGTTGGGTATGGTATTATGTTCGACATGTGGGTGTCCCTGTCCTGGCGGCGTCTGTTGATGGCGTTTTGCATTCGGATGTGTAACATAGCTGTTGTAATCCTTTAAACAACGGATGCAGGTATGCATCCGCTGCTGATAGTGTTTCCCACGCGAGATGTTGCGGTTATGCAGCTGTCATTGACTGCCTGTATGTTTGTGCTGCTATTGCGGCTTGTATCCCTTTGATATGTGCGATGGGGAATATCGGAGGTTGTGGGTGACTGGTACGGGTTGTGGGCCTTGCATTTCTACATACACGGTATGCTTGTGTGTGTGCTCCATCCCTGCCTGGGGAGTTGGCAGTTACCTGTCTGTTGTTCTGGGAGTGTAGGTTGTGTTGATGTCATCTGGTGTCGGTATCGCCTGCGTGTGTGCTTCCTGCATGTATTCCTCCGTCACATCGGCAGTATATCTGCGGTTGTTCGTACGTGACGACTATCCCTTGGCATTTTGTCCCGGATATTTACAGTCATTGTGGTCCTGTACTTGGGACGGCCTGTATGCTAGTGGTTGCCACCTATTCGGGTGGCGATTGCTTGTTTGACACTCGTAGAACACACAGCGGTGTTTACGGGCCGATACGTAGCCACGATCAGTACCGGGGTAGCACATGCGTATTTCCGCGGTACATAACTATTGCTGTGTAATGTTGCCGACGTATCGTTTTGCAATTAACATATCGGTGTCATATATACGGTCATGATTTGTACATACGTCCTTTGCATTTCATGTTGGCTATATTCCTGTGGTACATTCTGGGACATTTTCACTTTGCATCGTTATACGTCGCCACACGCCTAGCCAGGGAGGGGCTCTCAGTACTACTTTGGGAGTACTGCTGTACATACGCCTGTGGTTCCTATACTGTATGCCTACACATGTTGTTCCACTCCGGCTGTCACATGGCACCAACGTACACATTTTACAGTGGCACACACATTACACTCGCACAGCGAAACACACGACACCCTCCCTGCACACATACACCTACTGCGGCAGTCACAGGGACAGTTGCACACAGTACCTGCGTGGCCTGCATCACCGGCGGCGGTGTCTACCTCCACCCTCATATCCTCATAGTATTACCCGCACATGTACTGTTACTGTACCATGGCCTGGCGATCATCCCGACTCGCGATTATGCATTTCGGTAGGTTGACCTTTCCATGGGTGGCGGTTTCCTGTTCTGTCAACCCTCCCGGATACTCAGGTTGTCGTTCACTATGTTTACTATGTACAGATATCGCATGTTACTTCTCTGTCACCTTGCATCCCTCTGATTCCCTGTCTTACCTGTTGTACTTTATATATGTATATGTGTACATATATTTCTATGTGTGTAATTATATCTATCTCCATATCTGTATATGCACATATGTACATGTCTATATGTATACACCTTGTGGCGAACGTGGCAGCATACAGCAATGCCGTCTGCTGTAGGACCCGCGTACGGTTAAGGTGTTGGCGTTACATGCTCCGCTGGCTGTTGGGTGTGCAGTGTTTGGGTGCTGCCTATGTTGGAGTCACACATGGGACCACCCATATGGTACACATTACAGGTGGCCATGTTTGTGTGCCATCCATTTCACTGTGTGTGCAGGTAGGGAGGTGTCAGTCCATGGGGCCTACGCTGTCAGAGTATGTGCTATATGTTCCCTCTTTGCCAGGGCATAGGCATATTGGGTACGCCTCCGTCTGCCTACTGGGGCTGGCACAGTGTGTTCATGGCCCTGAACCCTCTGTGCCTGTGCTGGCCTTGGCAGTTGTGGTGGGCTTTGTGGCCCTTCACCATTATGTCCCTGCAGCAGCTGCTTCTGCAGGATCATATTATGTAGCATGGCACATACTATGAATATGTGGGCACATGTGCCTGGAGAGTACTGCAGGGCTCCACCGGATGTATCCAAGCACCGGAACCGTGATTTCAGCATCCCAAACACACGCTCTATGATTATTCTGGTTTGTGCGTGTGCCTCATTATGACGTTCTTGCATGTGTGTGTGTGCATTTCTGATGGGAGTCATCATCCACGGCTCCAGTGCATAGCCAGCATCCCCCACAAGGTGGCCTTGTGTGATGTGCCCTGGCGAATACCTGATACAGCTGTGAGGCATGCCAGATATGGGAGTCGTGGTAGCTTCCAGAGCTGCCAGCACACACATCCATGATAATGCCCTGCGCATTGCACATGACCTGGCAATTGATGGAGGGGAATCCCTTGCGGTTTATGTAGCGTCTACCCTGCTCCCCAGGTGGTGACTTGATTTGTATGTGCGTACAGTCTATCGCACCCAGTACTTCCGGGTATTGTGCCACACGGTGGAAGTGGCGCATATTGCTAGCCAACTCCTCCTGAGATCTGGGGAAGTATATATGCTCATGGGCATGTTGTAACATGGCATCCAGAAACTGGTGTAGTACCCTGGATGCTGATGCCTGTGAGATGCCCATTATATCCCCGGTTGGCCTTTGAAAGGTACCTGTAGCCAGTATTCGCAAGCTTACACATACCTTTGTGTCCACTGGGATGGGCTCCCCTCTGTTTCTTGTTCTCAGGCGTGGCCGGCACAGCTCCGCTATTTGCTGTAACGTGTCCCTGTCCACCCTGTAACACTCTACTATCGCCAGGTCTTGTAGCCCCTGGTAGGTTACCCTTGGTCTGAACACTCTCCTTCTCCTCTGAGGCCTACGGTAGTTGTCGGCACCCTCCTCCGCAACTCCGTCTGTCTCTGACACATGCTGATGTATCACGGCCATGGCGGCACCCAACATATACATTTTAAAAGTTCCCCGTGTGTTTACACCTAGAGTGCGGCATTTGGGAATACACGGCTGTGTGTTGTGTGCATTCACACTTTATACTGTTGTGCTGTACACCCGGTGATGTCATAGGGTGTGTCTGTGCGGCCGTATCTGTGGATTATCTTCCGTGTTTTACCGTTGGCACTGCAACGCTGTTGCCTTTGGTGTTGCATTACACTTGCCTGCATTGGTTTAGCTTTCGACCTTACCTTACTGTTTCTGCACATTGCGCCTACTATTTCCTGGCTTGCATCCTGCAGAGCCCTGTCATGTGTAGTTTCTGGGACATGGCATATCATGCGTTTTGTCTGCCGCCACCGTTATGCTACCTCTCTACTTGGCTGTGCTGTGTCGGTTCTTCACTCTTTGCATTCTGCTACCTCCCCTACTTTCTTTACATTCATATGCCTCCCCTATCCTGTTTTGCGGGTTTCTGCATGCAGAGTTGTCCGCTGCCGCCAATTGGCCTTTGTGGGTTGATTGGTGTTGATTGCTCATTACTACTCCAATTACACTGCTTCCGCATTTCCTCATATTCTCTGCATCACCTTCCTGTATCCGTTGTTGTTGACGGGGCGGGCGTCACATGACTGGGTTAGGGGAACGTAGTCATCCTCATGCACATGCATCTCTGCGCGCATTGTGTGCTCTCAGCTCAACTATTTCCCCACACGCCAGTCCTGCTGCTGTGATGTGCAATGTACAGCCCATGTTTGCTGGGCTCCAATGTGCTTCCTCCTACAGTGGCACACCCCTCTGCGGTTGACATGTATTCCCTCTGAGCCACTTCTCGGTGTATTACAGCTGCGCCGTTTGGTGCAGCCTTACGCCGGCGGGGGGTTTGCGATTCAGTATTATCTGCCTCATTTGCATGGCATTGACTACTGATTCATAGTTACGGCACCGAACATTGCTGCGACTCCTTGGCAACCCTTGCGCCGTGGATGTGGCTTTCCATGCATACTATGGTGTATTGTGGCTGTGAAGCTGATGTGTATTACACTGCTCTTTTATGACATTGTCATATTATTTCATTGTTTAGCACCTTCCGCGGACATGTCCTGGGGTTCTGCTGTGGTTTCTGCGGACATACCATTTATGTCATTATTTACATTTTGTGCATGTTTTCTTTTGACATTCTCGGTGTCTTTCGCCATTGGCATGTAGCAACAGTGTGATACCTGACGTTGACAGTCTTCCGTTACTCCTATGTCATGTTTGGGTATATGTAAACCGTTTTTTTTTGGTTTACAGTGCCGTGCCCTTATGCTACGCCTGCGCCACTTCATGGATCGCTATATGCCTTCATTTGCATGGTGCAACACCGCACATGGGGTGTTTAACATACCTACGCCGGAGGCGGCGCAACTCAGGCGCACGCTGGTAGTGCACGTGGAATTGGATCATACCTGAATCGCTCAGCGGCCATATCTGGCGTTGTAGCGCCTACGCTATGCGTGCGCCTAGCGCAAGGTTCATGAATCCCGGGGCTTGTCTTAGAGACATGCACCATTATTACCAAAACATACTTCCAAAATTAAAAAATTATATAGAAAAAAGGAACAACCATTGAAACATATATATTGAAAAAATGTATATCTCATAGTGTATATAGATATGTATCTATATATGTATGACATTGTAAGGGAAATATGGGAAATAAAAATATAGATATAATACCCCTACATATTTTAATTAAATATTCCCCTTATTAAATAATATTCAATGTGTCCCAAATTAAACATTATGGAAAAATATTTGAAAGAAATTTATTTTATAATGGAACATGTGAATTATGTCCACTAAAGTGTATCATGTCAGTATGTCCTTCAAACCTATATATGTATTGTTGGTCATATCCTAGCTATTCTGATATGTTTAATCCGGGTCTAAATAAACCCCCCAGTTTTATAATCCACATATTTTCCATTTGGTTGAGTTTCCTGTGCCAACCAGCTTTAAAACTTCTGTGTGATACTATCCTATCTATGATTACAAATTTGAAAACAGCAGATGGGTGTTCAATAGTATGTTTAGACAATGCATTAGTAATGCATTTATTTCTAATGGCACTCGTGTTCACGTATTCTGAATTTCACTGGCCTAGATGTCTGTCCAATGTAAAAGGCAGGACAGGTGCATGTGGCCAAATAAACAACCCAATCCGAACTACAATTAGCAAAAATTCTGATGTCAAAAATTTTTGAAGTGTTTTTACTTGTAAATTCTGTTGTTTTTACTATGTGTTGACAGGCAGTACAATGACCTCAAGGAAAGCAGCCTGTTAATATATCCCCAAGTAGAGTCATTTTTTGTGGAAGGCTGGGAATGTATCTTTTGTAATGGGTGAAATATGAATTCATATTCCGTCCTCTTCGATATGAGAACAAACATTGATCAGACAACGTCCTATTAAGGATTTCATGTGATAAAAGAATCCCCCCGTGCTGGTTGATAATATCCCTAAATCAGTCAGTATTGGTGCCATAAGTGGTGACTAACCGTAAAGATTGATTAGTTTCTTGCACCAAAGAAGCCCTGTCCCCTGATTTGTATTGCAACAATTCCGTGTGTGTTAACCTGTTGGTTTGTTCCAAAACATTTGAAAGGTGATGGGGATTGTAGCCACATTTGAAAAACCTATTAGATAGGTCAAGGCTAGAATTGGAATATTCTTGTTCAGAAGAGCAGATCCGTCTGATCCTCATAAATTGAGATTTTGGGATGTTGCGGATGATGTGGCGTGGGTGGGAGCTCTGAGCATGTAATAATGTGTTGTATTCCGGAAATTTACGATGAACAGAAGTAGCCAAAGTATTGTCCGAAAGTCTGGTGACCTTAACATCCAGAAACACAATATTAGAATGCTCAATATTAGCAGTAAAATTAATACCAAAAGAATTGTTGTTCAGGTAAGACACAAACTGAGATAACCCTTCCCTATCACCACGCCACACCATCCAGCAATCATCTAGGTATCTGCGCCAGATATCCAGATATTGTATATATGAATTGTGCTGAACATCATATATAAATGTAGCCTCATAGTACCCCATAAACAGATCTGCATATATGGGTGCAAACGAGGCACCCATAGCCGTGCCCTTAATTTGCCAATAGGCCTTCCCCTGATAGTAAAAGATATTTTTACGTAGCACCATTTCTGTTAGCTTAATCAAAAAGTTGTTGAAACCTGTGGAATAAAGGTTGGATTTAAATAACCAATAAGAGACTGCAAGAATTCCTAGATCATGTGGAATACTTGTGTATAACGAAGCCACATCCAACGTACAAAGCAGCCAATTAGATTCCAGTTGGGAATCATTAATAATGTTAAGGAATTCCGTAGTGTCTTTGATATGGGATCGGATAAGAGTCAGCAGTGGTTTCAGATAGTATGTGAGAAAAGCTGACAACGGCTCCGTGAGGGAACCTCTGCCCGACACAATCGGTCTACCCGGGGGATGAAGTGGATCTTTGTGTATTTTGGGTAGCAGGTATAAATATTGTGGAGTAGGTTCATCCACTTTAAGTTGTTTGCCTACCTGCTGTGTTATAATCCCCTGTTCAACCGACATGTCCAAAAATGAGTCAACTTCTCTCTTAAAAGTAGGAGTAGGATCAATACTCATTTCCATATAAAAACTGGAATCAGATAATTGGTGCAAAGCTTCCTCAGTATATGTGGAGTAGTCCAAAACCACAATGGCTCCCCCTTTGTCAGCCATGGTTATTACTATGTTACGATTATCCTTAAGTTCCAACAAAGCTTTTCTTTCGACTAAAGTAAGGTTGTTAGTAGTTGGCTCATACAAATTGGAATAGTGCAACTCTTTCATTATACATTCTCTAAAAATAGAGACATGTTTGTTCATGGGAGGAACAACAGTGTAATAATTTTTTGGACCCATTGGGTCTTTTGTGGAATCAGGTCCTGATACATGTCTTTTAACGCAAGTGGAGAATGTTGATGACTGGACTTTTGGGATCCCCACGAATTGCATTAATATTAACATTATATTCAAGCTTGGTTTGTGTCATTATTTAAAATGTCCATCATAGTGTTCTCATCAACAGCCTTTTCTGTTTATGATAATATTCAGATATAACTTTATGAATAATAATTTTCTCTTATGGTGGCAAGATCTAGATGAATAATTGAATGTATGGCAGAGACGTATGTCAGCCATTTTTGAAGTTTCAGGTTATATAAGCATTAACATCTGGGGATATCATCTCAGACTTTGTCTATACAACATCCATTTATTTGGATAAGTTGGTTGGATTTTGCTTCTAATTAAGGAGCAAATTACCATCAGATTATTAATATTTAAAACCAAGTTGAGACGAAGGTCGACTGGATCTGGCAACTATTGTATCATGATAACAAGCATCTTTACTAGGGGCCACTTATAGTAAGAGTATTATAAAGTATTTTCCCCCTTTTTTTCTGGGTTATGGCCCAATGTTTTAACCATTAGGCTTGGGTGATGTTATCACTTTTTGTTGGACATTTTTCTATATATGATACACTTTATTTTTGATAAGTTTGGAATTGCATATTCGTGGTTATTCAGGTAGTCCATGTTGTCATATCAATAAGTTAAATATACTTATATTATATTTTTTAGCCATGGATTTAAGTGGTATATTAAGGGGGCTTTCGGCGGATAAAGATAATTTAGAAGCTTTTGGCTTAAATATTTCAACAGGACCTAATTCCACTACTAATATACAGGATGGTCAACCTAGATGTGGCATCATGTTCTCCAAACTAAGTAGGCACATGAAGACCTTACGCTCTAATGTTTGGCACTTGAAACTTTTCAAGGCCTACAAAACTAAAGACATTACGCCCAGGGGACTTAGGGTCCGGGTACAACCTCTTGTGGTGAATATAGATAGTGAATTATCTAGGGAATGGGCTGAGGCTCAGCACTTATCATCTATGCATTTTGTAGACTGTTTATTGCGTTATTATGACAGGACCATACAAAGCCAACTCATAGAGATTCAAGCCTTATGTGGGGAGGTAGAGCAATTTAATCAAGAAGTGTCGTATTCACAGCATGTTTCAGACCTGGCCAAAGAACTTTCTGTATTAGAACAACAATTGATGAAACGAAAAATTCATAAGTTCAACCGTGATCTTATGGATTATGAGAAAGGTAAACCTTTTGTTAATCAGAAATCTGTCAGATTTAATGATTCTAGGAACACCTATAACACTAATAAAAAACGACCAAGATCTATTCTCAGATACCATCAGGTCACATCTGATGCCACCACTGAAGAGGATACTTCCTCTGCTACTGATGGAGAATTTTCCTCACGCCAGGTGTCCCCAGCTGCTAAAAGAAAACAACCCCCCCCTTTAGATCTAAGGGTAGGAGGAGGGGGGGTAGAAAGCACAGAGCTAGGTTTAGGAAATCCAACTCTACAATCCTTACTGCAACAAATGGTGAAATAAACAACAATATTCATAATATTTCATCTTTTGACCTTTCTCCTATACATACAAAGCTTCTTAATAAAGGATTAAACTTTGTCCCCAGTGTAGTTGTTTCTGAAAATCAATTATTATATGATGTTAACGAATTTTGCAGACTACTTAACTTGATATTTTTTGCAGATTGTGAAAGTACTCAAAGATCATCTGATTTCAGATTTGGGAAATCAGATTTTGTTCCTCCCATGAACAAACATGTCTCTATTTTTAGAGAATGTATAATGAAAGAGTTGCACTATTCCAATTTGTATGAGCCAACTACTAACAACCTTACTTTAGCCGAAAGAAAAGCTTTGTTGGAACTTAAGGATAATCGTAACATAGTAATAACCATGGCTGACAAAGGGGGAGCCATTGTGGTTTTGGACTACTCCACATATACTGAGGAAGCTTTGCGCCAATTATTTGATTCCAGTTTTTATATGGAAATGAGTATTGATCCTACTCCTACTTTTAAGAGAGAAGTTGACTCATTTTTGGACATGTCGGTTGAACAGGGGATTATAACACAGCAGGTAGGCAAACAACTTAAAGTGGATGAACCTACTCCACAATATTTATACCTGCTACCCAAAATACACAAAGATCCACTTCATCCCCCGGGTAGACCGATTGTGTCGGGCAGAGGTTCCCTCACGGAGCCGTTGTCAGCTTTTCTCACATACTATCTGAAACCACTGCTGACTCTTATCCGATCCCGTATCAAAGACACTACGGAATTCCTTAACATTATTAATGATTCCCAACTGGAATCTAATTGGCTGCTTTGTACGTTGGATGTGGCTTCGTTATACACAAGTATTCCACATGATCTAGGAATTCTTGCAGTCTCTTATTGGTTATTTAAATCCAACCTTTATTCCACAGGTTTCAACAACTTTTTGATTAAGCTAACAGAAATGGTGCTACGTAAAAATATCTTTTACTATCAGGGGAAGGCCTATTGGCAAATTAAGGGCACGGCTATGGGTGCCTCGTTTGCACCCATATATGCAGATCTGTTTATGGGGTACTGTGAGGCTACATTTATATATGATGTTCAGCACAATTCATATATACAATATCTGGATATCTGGCGCAGATACCTAGATGATTGCTGGATGGTGTGGCGTGGTGATAGGGAAGGGTTATCTCAGTTTGTGTCTTACCTGAACAGCAATTCTTTTGGTATTAATTTTACTGCTAATATTGTGCATTCTAATATTGTGTTTCTGGATGTTAAGGTCACCAGACTTTCGGACAATACTTTAGCTACTTCTGTTCATCGTAAATTTCCGGAATACAACACATTATTACATGCTCAGAGCTCCCACCCACGCCACATCATCCGCAACATCCCAACATCTCAATTTTTGAGGATCAGACGGATCTGCTCTTCTGAACAAGACTATTCCAATTCTAGCCTTGACCTATCTAATAGGTTTTTCAAACGTGGCTACAATCCCCATCACCTTTCAAATGTTTTGGAACAAACCAACAGGTTAACACGCACGGAATTGTTGCAATACAAATCAGGGGACAGGGCTTCTTTGGTGCAAGAAACTAATCAATCTTTACGGTTAGTCACCACTTATGGCACCAATACTGACTGATTTAGGGATATTATCAACCAGCACGGGGGGATTCTTTTATCACATGAAATCCTTAATAGGACGTTGTCTGATCAATGTTTGTTCTCATATCGAAGAGGACGGAATATGAATTCATATTTCACCCATTACAAAAGATACATTCCCAGCCTTCCACAACAAATGACTCTACTTGGGGATATATTAACAGGCTGCTTTCCTTGTGGTCATTGTACTGCCTGTCAACACATAGTAAAAACAACAGAATTTACAAGTAAAAACACTTCAAAAATTTTTGACATCAGAATTTTTGCTAATTGTAGTTCGGATTGGGTTGTTTATTTGGCCACATGCACCTGTCCTGCCTTTTACATTGGACAGACATCTAGGCCAGTGAAATTCAGAATAGGTGAACACATGAGTGCTATTAGAAATAAACGTATTACTAATGCATTGTCTAAAACATACTATTGAACACCCATCTGCTGTTTTTAAATTTGTAATCATAGATAGGATAGTATCACACAGAAGTTTTAAAGCTGGTTGGCACAGGAAACTCAACCAAATGAAAAATATGTGGATTATAAAACTGGGGGGTTTATTTAGACCCGGATTAAACATATCAGAATAGCTAGGATATGACCAACAATACATATATAGGTTTGAAGGACATACTGACATGATACACTTTAGTGGACATAATTCACATGTTCCATTATAAAATAAATTTCTTTCAAATATTTTTTCATAATGTTTAATTTGGGACACATTGAATATTATTTAATAAGGGGAATATTTAATTAAAATATGTAAGGGTATTATATCTATATTTTTATTTCCCATATTTCCCTTACAATGTCATACATATATAGATACATATCTATATACACTATGAGATATACATTTTTTCAGTATATATGTTTCAATGGTTGTTCCTTTTTTCTATATAATTTTTTAATTTTGGAAGTATGTTTTGGTAATAATGGTGCATGTATCTTTAAGACAAGGACTATAAGTACAGGACCAAAATGGTGGTGAGACTTTTCAACTGTTTTGATTTTTTGCATTGACAAAGGCTTGGTTTGAGCCGAAACCGGTTTGCTTCTATAATGGTATACAGCCATTATATTGAGAATGTCTTTTAATTAAAAATCTTTGTCCAGAGCAATCCTCACGTGCTGGCTCATTTTTTTGGATACTATTGTATGGAATAATCACAGATTTGAATACTTAACTATTCAGGATGTGCAAATATACTAGATTAAAAAAATGGGGAAAATGAATTTGTGTAAAGTATTTTTTTCTCTGTTTTAGGTAATCATAGTTAAAGTAGAATGAGTAAATAACTGTTTTGTTAAATAACTAAGTTTACTTGTTAGATATATGTAAAGTGATAGTGAGAGGACCCTACAAAAATAAAAAAAATGTGTATGCACATACAATAAAAAGAGAAAACTGACACAAAGTGCCTTGTATTGAGGGTGGTACCCTTAAGATTAAAGGTAAGAGGCATGAGCAATGTTTTGTGTGTAATATATGACTAAAAAGAGAGAGAGAAAAATAAAGTTCAATCAAGTTTATGAGTCTGTAGCATGTTGAGACATGGGTGTGTGTGCTGGTAAATCAAGTTTGAGCCCATAGCATGTTGGGATGTAGGTGCGACTGTGTGATGACAAAATCCCTACCCTTCCCTCCCTAAAGGGTGTGTAAATTGATGTAGTCATTTTTTTTTCTGAATTACCAGAATCCAAAATCTACAAAGTAAGTCTTAATAGGAAAAAATGGGAGCAAAGTTAAGCAGGCAGGATCAAATCCCCATAAAGAAAACACCTGCATATATTATGTATTATAATTATGAAGAAAGAAAGTTGTAAGTATTTGAATGAGTGGTTTCAGTTTACTAAAATTTGCTCTGGTAAAGTATTTCCATTAAATAAAACTTATGGTAAAAATAAATTAGAAAATTTGAAGGATATTTTGGAAACAGAGAGAGAATCAAGGTAAGTTAAAAACAATGGAGAGTATTTTATTCTTGGTATACTTGTTGTGTCTTTCGGCTTATCCCGGTTAGGGGTCGCCACAGAGGAACTCCGGTCCGCTAATGTTTGGTAGTGAATTTTTACGTGCCGAGTTACTAGCCCTGACGCACAACCTTCAACGAAGGCACGCCCATTCACGCATGCCTCCACACAGAAGACATTCTAGCTGAGAATCGAACGGGACAACGTCTTGCTGTGATGCAGCAACGCTACCGCAGGTTTTATTCTTGGTATACTAAAGCTCTTAAAAGAGAAAAGGAATCAGCACTAGGGGGATTACAGGATGCTAAAAATAAGTTGCTACAACAGGTAAAAGAGGTTAAAAAGGCAGTACAGACCAGTAAAAATGGATCCCTTTATCCTGTTTTGGCAGGTATGGAAGAAACTGGGGATGGCAAAAAAGCAGAAACTTCTAAAGAGAATGAGTAGCTACTGCAGTCCCCCCCACCCCCCATATGTCCCCACAGTGTGGCTCCTCTACAACATTTCAGACAACTGTCCATTGGACACAAGGTCAGCGTGGTACTGTTACATCTTAACCTAGTCCCCTGTTCACTAGGTCTGTAGTAAAAGTTACCTCAAATAGTCAAATGCCAGTATCAAAACATAAAGTAAAGGCAGTTGGAGCTACTGTCACATATCCTGTTTCAAAACCTATACATATTTCTTTAAAATCAGTTTTAAAAAGTATTGTTTTCTCTTCAGTACTACTGCACTGGTAAATTTGCTGGAAAAGACCCGTTATGCAAACTGGGTTGTAGTATTTACTGCACACCAATGGGGTGTATTTAGATGTTCCAACAAAGCCAGAGGGAAAAGTATTAGCAGTCTTATTAGAAGCTGAAGAACAGCCTTTTAAAGGCAGTGTCCACTGAAACCAGAAGCAGAGCAAAAAAAATCAAACTTGTAATTCAATCCTTGATATAAGAAATAATAGTGCCAGCTAAAAGCCCTTATAATACTCCTATTCTCCCTTGTGAAAAAGCCAGAAAAAGATACTTATAGGTTTGTGCAAGATTTGAGGGCTGTAAGCAATGCAGTATTACTAACTTTTCCTGTGGTTCCAAATCCAGCAACAATACTGAGTTGCATACCACTTACAACAAAATATATTTTTTTCTTATTATAGATCCATGTTCAGCATTCTTTTCTATAACTATCCACCCTAAAAGTCAGTTTCTATTTGCTTTTGCTTATAAGGGACAGCAGTATACCTGAACATGGTTGCCACAAGGATGCACTAAAGCTCCTTCATTATTTTCTCAAATTCTAAAAAAAAACAAACAAAAAAAAAAAAAAAAAACAGTTAAAAAATGTGACATTTCCAGGTGGATCTGTGTTAGTGCAATATGTAAATGATTTACTAATAGCATCTAATTCTTTTCAGCAGTGTCAACAGGATACCGTACACCTTTTAATTATTCTTGCAAAAGTAAAAAAGGACACAAGGGTCAAGAGAAAAATCACAGCTATGGTTATCTCAGGTACGTTATCTTGGTCATTTGATATCTGAGGGTAGTAAGCAGATGTTACTATCTTGTATTGAGGCAATAGCTAAAGCCTCATGTCCAATTACTCAATATCAGCTTAGATTTTATTTTTAAGTATTTCTAGCTATACAAAAAATGCTAAACCTGTGACTTTTTTAAAACAAAATACACCAGAGATCCTCCCTTGGAATAGTAAAGAGAAAAATTCATTTCAAAATTTAAAGCAATCTTTAGCTACTGCCCCAGCTTTAGGCTTACCAAATTATGAAAAAAGCTTTCATTTTATTTTATCATAAAAGAAATGAATGTGCTCAGATAGTGCTTGCACAAAAACATAGGGACAACTATCATCCATTTGCTTATTATAGTACAGCACTTGATTCTGTTGCAAAGGGATTTCCACCATGTTTAAGGGCGGTGGCTACTGCCACCATTCTAGTTGATCTTACACAATCACTGGTGCTCAGGCATGATCTTACAGTAGCTGTCCCTCATTCTGAAATATATCTCTTGCTTAAAATGAAAAATCAACCACTCTTAACTGCACGTCTAACTAAATATAAACTTACACTTCTTTCTGATGCATCTATTTTTCCCATACGCTGTCCTATTCTAAAATTCTGTATATTTGTTACCTACTGGTAAAAATGGTGATGAGCATAATTGTGTCTGCGACTAATTATCTGCTTTCTCCTAAAAATGACAGAGTACAATCCTATACCCAACACTAAAGTAAATCTATTTGTGGATGGTGCCTGTGAAAGTGATCAAATAAATTTTGGTCACAATAATATCTGTCTACACCAATAATATTTCACTGTAACAAAAATTACAGATCTTTTGTTAACTTAAAAAAAATATTAATTAACAGTAGTCAAATGTAGTGCCCATCAAAGGGATCCAGATACTGTTTCAAAATTATAATTTGGTAGATCAAGCTGCTAAGCAAGTTGTAAAAGGAATTTGTGCTAATTTTCATGTGATGTTATTCAAAGACTCTAACAGTGATAATATGTTTGATTTTAAAAAAAGTATCAGCTTTCCAGAATAAAGCATCACAGGGAAAAGTTCAGAGATGGCGTAAGGACGGATGCTGTAAGTCCGCTAAAGGGTTATGACGACATCTAGACGGCCGACAGGTGGAGCCCACCTCCTTGCTACCGTACCTGGTAAGGGCAAATCATCTACCAGCCCTTGCAGGTAAGACAGCTTTATTTAATCAAATTACCCAACATTGGTATGCCACTCACGTCTCTTTTATGATACTTCAGTATGTTAATAACTGTAATATTCTTAAAGCATAATGCTAGCAAAAATGCAAACATTAGGGCTGCATGCTTACCATCTCTTTGGGGACCTTTTGTTAATGTGCAGCTAGATTTTGTCCAGATGCCAAAAGTTAATTTAATTTACAGTATGTGTTAGTAGTGGTCTCTGTTTTCTGCATGGGTGAAAGCTTACCCATGTCACAAAGCAGATTCTGTAACAGTTGTTAAAAATTGTATTTAAATGTATACCTAAATTTGGTGTACCTTGTACTATCAATAGTGACAAGAGAACTAATTTTAATTCCCTGACTAGAGAGTTATGCAAAGCTTTTTAATACTAACTTGAGTCTTACACTGTACCAACAATCTACAGTCATCTGGATTAGTAGAGAGGGTTAATAGGACCCTTAAAAATAAGATTGCAAAGATTTATGCTGAAGCAAACGTTAAATGGCCAGAGGCACTTCCTTTAGCATTAATGAGCATGAAAAGTACATTAAATACTACAAGGAGATTGAGTCCCTGTGAGATAATAATGGAAATAATTATGACCCTTCCAGCTACTACCCCTGTCTCAAATAAAAAAATAACTCTGGCTAATGATGTTACTGCAACAGTATCGCAAAACTGTGCAACAAGCTCTTCTTTAACCTCCTGACCAGCCCTGTCACTGGCTTTATGTTAAAACTTTCCAAAAAAAAAACAGTTTGAGTCCAAAAAAGGACTTGTTCTGTAAAAGCTCCAGACAAATCATCTTTGTCAGCAAAGAAAGATTGAAGTACGAGAGACAAATCATCTGCTCCAGTAAAGGATTAAGAAAATAAATCAGTTCAGACAGCAGTCCATAATAAACCCAATGACAACAGATACTTTTGCTTTGTTTCCTCTTATAACCTGGTCAAAAGAAAAAAAGTTTCCTGTTGGTTTGTCAGCAATATACTGTGGACTTAAATAAGAAAAACTTTTGGGTGTGTTCACATATACCTCATCATTCTAAGGCAGGAATATTCCCATAATTCCAATCCTTGCATCACAGGTGACGTTTAAAAAAGAATCTTAATGCCACTAATCTAACTTGGTATAATGTATCTGACTTTTCAAAGGTTGTGTCTCTTCAGCTTGCAACCACAAATCATAGAAATACATGATATGCCAAAAATAAAACTGTACCAGTGGGAACCAGCAAATGCAATGGCACTAAACATAAAAGTATGTTAAACTCTTTACACTTAAAAAGCTATGACTGGGGCATAGCATGGGCATAATAGAAAATCTTTATTACATTTTTGGTGATCATGCCTACACCTGGTTGCCTACAAACTGGTCTAAATGTTGTTTTGTAGGCTATATTACTCCTGCTATTCAACATTTTGAGAACCCTCCAGCAGGCAGACTGAGAAATAAATGGGCAATTCACTGGGTAAGCGCAAGTATTTCAGTCTTTACTTTTTTGTATGGAATACAAAGGACAATGCTCAAAATCTTCAGGAGGTAGCAAATCATACTTCATATCATGTCAAAATGACAAATCAAAAAATGACTAAAATTTAGATTGTGGTATTACAAAATCAGTTGGCACTTGATATAATGCTTGCTGCCAAAGGGGTGGGGGTCATGTGCATTCATAGGAAGTCATTCGTATGTTAGTGACTATCATGATAAACAAAGAAAAGTTGACCAATTTCATATAATAGAGGGCCAAGGATCTGGACAGCACATCTAAACAGTGGACACTTTTTGGTTGGTTGGACAATGTATTTGGTAACCTAAAAACTAATATATTACAAGGTATCATTACAATAATTGCTATTATTCTTTTAGTTATTTTAATATTTTCTGTTCTAAAGGCAGTAATTGCAAAATGCTTAACCTCACCTGCACATGAAATGCCACTACTAAAAGTATTTGATAATGAACTTAAAGTAAATACAAATTCAGTCACTGTAAATGATAAATACTATGATGCTGAAGCATATTTTATCAAGTTAAAAAAATAAAATATAATTGTGTGTTTTGTGGCACTAATAGTGTCAAATAGGGAGGTCTGTTATGAAAAAATGCATTGTCATGATTATTCTTCACAAAATACATATTAACTTGCAGTTTCTTCACAAAGGAGTCAACTAAAATGTTTACAATAGGTTTATGTTAAAATTAAAAGGTAAAATAGATGCATGATTATAAAAAAGTATACTTTCACATAAATTGTAGCTTTATATGTCAAGTGTTTTACAACTGCATACTCTTTACTGTGTACTGACAGCAAGGGAGCCCGCAGGATTTTTTGCAGGGGGGTGCAAACCCAGAGCCCCACCCACATAGCTCACCCCGCCCCCTGCCAAGTCCACCCACCCCAAGCCCCGCCCACACAGCCATTCCAGTGTCCCATTACTTGGCTATTTCTCCCCATTTACTGTAGACACTGTTCAAATCTGTGTGCATACTGTGTTATGCTTTAGTTCTACAATGATTACAGGCAGTTGGATTTAATTTACAACTTTTATTTCAAACATTATAGCCCAAACACTGAGACATTTACTAAACCTAAACAAAGCAATAGTCTTACAATGAAAACAGACTTGGCATTAAAGCTTCTACTTTTGAAACTCACATTCAATGAAACGGCATTGAAACCCACATTCAAAGAAAATGCATCTGGCCAGTGGCAGGTTATTTACCTTTGAACTGTTTTCAAGCAATAGGCTCCTTGCACACTGTTAGGGCCATGAAAAGTTATTTGATTTACCTGATTGTATTAATTATAATATATAATTGAATGATATCCCTTGTATTACACAGCAACACTTGTACATTTCAGTGTTTCATCTACAAATTCAGTTCCTGCCAAAGAATAAATTGCCTATGTTAAATTAAAAAATGGTAAGCTGGTATATTGCAATAGAAAATGGATGACAAGCTGAAAAACAGGTTCATAGTTATTAGGCATCTCATCCAAAGGAGGACATCCTGAGGACTGCAGCATACAAATGTATATGCTGTAGGAATAGAAGCTCAAGCCTTTACATTAAGATGCAAGTATTCTACTTGTGGTGCTACTAACATAGCTTTAAAACTTTATACCACAATAGAGATACCATTTGCTAAACAAAATGGTTGCACATTGTAAATAGACTTGGCATGAGTAGCAGTGAACTTCCCTTAAAACTCACAGTTCCTTGAAAATGCACTTGAAAAATTCCACCTGCTAACTCTAACTTGGGCATTTCACTTTCTCTCTCTTACAAAGATACCACACCCCTCAAGGCCTCACCCTTAGTGCAAGAAATCTTGACAAAGCCTAAAATAAATAGGGACAAATTATAAATATGGCTCTCAGAAAATTGCAAGAGTAACAGGATTTGTGTTAGTATGCATTTTTCTAAATGACATGACATCTAAAACTGAAATGTCTCATTTAGCAACTTCAATCCTTTTTAAGAGGAATATGGGGCAAAAATCTGGACAGCTGAGGGGTATGCTACCTCCCTCTTATACACACACCAAATAATTCTGGTCAGACTTGAATTAGTTCTGGGAAGGTTGCACTGAACGGCACCGTGCTTGATCTGAAGTGGGTGAAATCCTGGTAGCTAGTGATTGCAGCTCAGCAATGTGGAGCATTAAAGCATTTTTAGCAGAGCATTGTTTCATCACTACCTATTGTGTTTGCACATAAGCTGTAGTCATTTCAAACATTTGCCTTTTTGATTACTACAGAGTACATTTACCCACCAGAGCTATTGTGTTTTGACTTCATTGTGGAGCTAGTTGTTGCAGGGCTTGGCTTTTAAGTAAGGTAGCAATGCTTATTTACCATATACCATTAAAGTCACCCAACTACAAGTGTACTAACACACAGACACTGCTATAAGACACTGGTCTCCAATAAAATGTAATGAGCTTCTGAAAATACTGTAATCCTGTCCTTTTGTTACAAATACTGTCATATGCATTTCAATACCCAAGGCTTATACATTATCTAGCTATGTAAATATTCTCTGCATGGCAACAACGAAAAGGCTTTCAATGCTGGCAATTCTTTAACAATATGCTTACTAAAGCTTACTTGCATCTTACAATGTCACAAGCTTACCTGATGTTCATTAAACCATGGCTACTTAAACAGAGCAACAGGACACTGTGATAGCATGCAGTTCCTGAATAATAAGAAGCATAAATCAACAGTATAAAAATCTGATAGAAAACCAGAACATTTTGCAAAATCAAGGACAGATGAAAAGCCACGGTCATATTTGTGATCTACCTTGGATGGGGAATACTCTGCACACTTACTGCATAACTGCTTCTTGCCTTCCTTGGACACATCCCGAGCCACTACAATGGGGGCTGGGGTGCAATAAGTATGTCATAATTTGAAATGTCTCTGGCTGATAGTGATGGCTCTGACACTCCTACCTCTCAACTTCAGAGCAAGAAATCTGGACAAAGCCATACATAGAACTAGAAGTGGGACACAGGCCCAAAAATAAGGCCAATTTTAAATATTGCTCTTATTAACTTAATAGAACAGGTAGATCTTGCATTAGTACAAATTTTCTGAAGGGTATAAAATCTGAAACTCAAATGTCTGCCATTATTTTCTAACTTCAATCTTTAATGACTTGCCACTAATTTGCCAGAAACCACAATTTTATGAAAAACAGACCAAACTGTGATGCAAAATACCTGTCAAAAAGGGACACCTTTTTAATATTAACAGTTAACTTGAAGCAGCTAACAAAATAAGAGCATCCACATGCATTTCTGAAATAAAGGTAATCTATAACTGATCATTACAGTTATAATTGTAAACCCTCCACATTTTCTTCCAAAATTGCCATTTTGGAGGAGGGATTATTAGGGAGAGCAACATTTTGAGCCAGAATTGGGGACAATTGAGATGTTTGGATATTCCTAATCTACAAAGTGATTTGCACATACCTCTCAACCTCTTAATGCAGGAAATCTGAACAAGGCCCAATATATTGGGGAACATACAAACACTACTAAAAATTGCTCTTGTATAAACTTAGACAGTCTTGCATTAGCATGCATTTTTCTGAAGGTTATGACATCTGAAACTCAATGTCTGTCATTTAATGGCTTCATTCCTAAATGATTTGCTAGAAAACCACAAATTTTATGAGAAACAAACCAAAATAAGCAGCAAATATCTATTAATTCTGCAAAGATATGGACAACTGAGAGGTATAGCTCAACCGGGCTGTCTAAATCATGGTCAAATGGAGCCTTCCCCCCTGCAGCCATTCCAATGTCCCATTCCTTGGTTATTTTGCCCCATTTACCATAAACACTAATGTGCATACTGCTTTACTATGATTTAGGATTTCATTTGAAAGTTTTATTTCACAAACCCCAATACATATCTGTTAAAGCAATGCAGTCTCAATGAAAATAGACTAACATTAATACTTCTCTGCCCTTGAAACTCACATGCATTGAAACAGCACTGAAACCTACTTTCAGAGAAAATACATTTTGCCAATTGCAAATATTAACTCTGGGCTGTCTTCAAAATCATAGGCCCGTAACATACACATGCTCTTTGATACACCTTCCTGACTGTATTACATTATATTCCTTGTACAATACAGTACAGTTGTTAAAGGGCATTTTAAATTTATTGTTTTGAAAATTTTTCCAGTAAACAAAGAAACAAAAGCATCCACCAATGACAAAATTGCCCAATTCAGAACATTTCCATCATAAAAAGTCTACTCAAGTCCACCAGTATCAGTAAATAATATACACAATCTCTGTAGTAAAATCCATATTGAAGAAATTTGTAACTAATAGAGGTTGCTGCTAGCAAACACTTTATATGTCATTGTTTAATCTACAAATAAAGTGCCTGTTACCCTTGAAGAATAAATTGCCTTTGTTGCATGCAGTAAAAAATGAAAAGCTAGTAATATAGAGAATGGATAGCAAACTGTTAACAGGTTCATAGTTACTAGGCATCTTTGCCAAAAGGACTGCAGCATCCACCCCCTTTACAACACAATACAGCATCAGCAATGCATTTATCTACTGTGGGAGTAGAACCCACAGCCTTCAGCATCTAAAGCAAGTACACTATCTGTTGTGCTATTGATGCAAGCAGACTAAACATAATCAGCACTAAACTTTGCTCCCCTGCAGCTCTCAGCTCCTTGTAAAATCTACTCTACACTCAGCTGCATCTCTGAACTTTGCAGCACAAGAAATCTGGAAAAGGCCAAACAACAGGGACACATTTTAAACATTGCTTGCATAATGTTTGAAAGTTGCTAGAAGAATAAAATGCTGCATTACCACCATACATTTCACTGCGCCTTGAACCCAGGGACCCGTGCAAAACAGTCAAAGCAACATACCACTACACCAAATCAGCTGTTTTGTGAAAGAGGAAGACTGAAACTTTACCATTTAGTGAATTCAGTTCTCACCATAGCACAGCTGTCAACCTCTTAGCACAAAAGACCTGAACAAAGCCAATAATGGGTGACTACAACCACCAAACATTCAGTGAATTCAGTTCTCACCATACCTCTCAACCTCTTAGCAAATAACACCTGGACAAACCCAGTAATGAGAGAATATAGCCCCAAACAGTTTCAGTGAAATCAGTTCTTACCATAGCTCTCACCATTAGCAAAAAACCTGGATGAAGCCAATAAATACCTGGATGAAGCCAATAAATACCTGAACAAAGCCAATACTGGGTGAATACAGCCCCAAACATATTCAGTGAATTCAATTCTTACCATAACTCTCAACCCTAGCACAAAGCCTGGATGAAGCCAATAATGGGGGGAATACAGTCCCAAACACAGGGATACATTTCAAATATCCATCTTGTACACTTAGAAAATTGCTAGAATAAAAGCTTGCTTTTGTTACCATACACTTTCTGAAGAATATAAAGTCCGATATTGAAATGTGTCCATTTACATTTATTAACCAGGAAAGTCTGACTTTGAAAAAAAACAGCTAATTTTAGAAACACTCCAGACAGCCAAGAATAAAACCAGATAATAACATTTAGCTGTCAGGCAACAAGGACACAAATGCAGAAACCACAGATTTTATGAGGAACAGAAAAGGTATGAGGGAAAATCCTGCAATATTTTTACAAATGGTGGTGGCTCTACCCACCACCATATTTTACACACACACACACACACACACACACACACACACACACACACACACACACACACACACACACACACACACACACACACACACACACACACACACACACGGTCCCATCTTCCCTCTCAAACTCCTCTACCTGAAGGTGTCCTATCTTCCATTCCAATAACTTGTCTTACATTAAACAGCGATGATGTCACTGGACTGTTAGCACAGACTTGATGATGACTGGACTGTTAGCACAGACTTCTTAAAGAAGAATGCACTATCTACAAAAACAAAATAACTTTGTTTGCAATGATCTACTAGTCAGCCGATTCCAGGGGTGCCCTTGACTGACAGACAGCTGAAGGCAAGATAAGTGCTGAGGGAGTTAAGGAATGTTAAGTCTGGCTTCAAAATGTCAGTAAAGAAAAGAAAGAAAAACAATGTGCCAAAAATCTTTGTAAGCTCTGGCCTTCTCAGGCTGGGGGACGAGTCGTAAGGATGCCTGTAAAGATAGTGCACTTGTACTGAATGATGCAACCTTAAAAGACAGATTATTAGGCAAGCTGGTCTGTGTTTTAAAAAGACATATTTGTCAAATATTCACGTGAAGCTCTAAACGAAAAGTATGAGGGCACACATTATTTTAAAATTGTATGATTTGTTAAAAACTATGTTACATCAAAAGTTCTGCATGCATGAAATTGATAAAAAAAGGTGTATATGTAGTATTATTTTCTTTGTTCTTTAAAACTGATCTGAAATTTTGTGAAGGCACTCTCTCTCAGCGCTGTTTATGGAATAACGCAGTACTTTGTACACCCTAAAGTGTTGACTCAAGACTAAAAAGGTAAAATTCTTTATTTGTGCACTTTAACATGAGTTTTGTGCCAAAATAGCTGCCTCCTTTGCCTATCCCATTCATAACTACTTTGTGCTAGCACGCTGTAACCTTTTCTTGCTAAATTATTATGCTCTTCCTAATTTGTGTGTTTCCTACAATAACACAACTCCAACCCTCTCCCTTTTAAGGACACATGTCACCTGCCCTCTTTTAACTGTGTTGGTTAATCCATATACATTTCAAGTAATTAAATTCCACTCACCTATTTATACTGCACTAAATTTAACCAATTTTCCCAGCCCAGAGCACGTAATTCTTAATAGTAGGGATTGTTTCCTCCCCCCATTTAGGTATCATTTTCTTCTGTGTGGGGTACATCTCCTAATGCCATACCTTTCTACTTCTGCCTTTTCAAAAAACAACTACACCCTCCATGACAAATAACACATAGTAATTGTAACTTCCATGGTGAGTATTTGGCTGTCCAAAATAAAAAAAAAAAAATCCCAAAAAACAGTCTTCCAAGAAATTTGCATATAAATTAATCAGTCATGTATCACTTCCCCTAATTCCCTCTAACAAGAGGGTCCATTTATGTTGCGCATAGGCACTGTCTGGAATCCCTCCCCCCTACTTTATATCTATACCAAAAATTTGATAGAGGAGGACCAAAGAGACTCAGAATTAAAGGATATAATTGCTATGGTAGTAAAGAAAAGCTTTCTCTATTTGCAAATGATATTATTTTATACCTGATAAAACCAGAAAAGGACATTAGTGTTGTGAAATATTTTGAGTCAGTTTCATATCTTTTCGGGGTACAAAATTAATGAATTTACAGCTATTGCCTTTGCTTTAGACTTATGTACCTACACATGAAATGGTTCAGCAATATCCATATTTATGTGGACATGATAAAATGAAGTACTTAGAAGTATGGATTAAAAAGGATTCTGGTGTGGCAGCTAAGGATATATGGGAAGAGACTAAACAAAAGATAATACAAAAACTAAGAAAGTTGAAGCAATGTTACATGGATATGGATATCAAGATACAAGCAGTTAAAATGTTTTTAGTCCCTTTAGTTTTATACACAGGTCAGGTATATTTTTATCAACCAGAGGAGAAGTTGTGGATAGCAATTAATAAAGAGCTGAAGAATGTTGTCGGGGGGGGGGGTGGCAAGAGTCAAGTGGGATAAGTTTTTTCTTCCAACTGAACAAGGCATTTTGGGATTGTCCAATTTGAAGGGGTATTTTAAAGCTACACAGTTAAGGCTCCTATACATAGCACAAGCAGAAACATATCAGAGTGGAAAGGGATGATGATGAAACATGGGGAAGCTGAAGAAACAAGGAGAGACTGGGATTTTGGATGCAGATCCTTAAGGAGAATAACAATAACTATCCAGAATATTATATTTATAAAGTAGCAGAAAGTATTCTAAGAACTAAGCCAACACGGGAATGGAGAAAGGAGATTCTGCCTATAGGTATGACTGCAATTAGGGATATAGGCAAGAGGGGGGGTGGAATTTATTTGACAAAACTGATAAAAGAGCCAAGTTATTGGGAATAAATAATTACAGAGGGAAAAGTAATAGAATGGGAAGAGGCCAAAAATTTACTTGAACTACAGGATAGAGATTGCCTTCCCTATCAAGGATTGCTATCAGAGTATAGGCAAAGAGAAATAAATAGGGGGATCCTAAGCAAAAGACCAGTACTGGTAGAGTTTTTAGTAAAATCAAGAACAGAATCTGCTGTTAAAAAAGGAATAATTAGTAGAGCATACATAATATTACACGATAACTATAAGAATCAGAGTAGGTTAGAAAGGATTTGGAAGAGAGATTAAATAAGCAATTCACAAAGAAACAATGGGGGTAAGTATACGTCTCCCAAATATGCATCAAAGTCTAGAAGATTTAGGATCTGTGCTTGGAAGTGTTTACATAGGTATTTTTATACTTCAACTATACTCCAAAGAATTTTTTCTCAGACAGAAAATGTTGGAGGGGTGATGGGGATGAAAGAGGTAACCGATAACATATTTTTGGGAGTATAATGAATTTGGCAGACTTTAAAGATTCCCTACAGACTGCTCTGGCAGAGATATTGGGTAAGCCAATTGATGTAACTAAGGAAATTACTCTTTTGAGCTATGACACAGAATCAGAATTGCCTAGCTATGGTAAGGCCTTGCTGAATCTTAATAATGGTGGCTACTATAAAAGCAATTACTAGAAAATTGAAATCAAAGTCTAAACCAACTTTATTAGTAGTAGTGAATATAGTAACAGAGATAAAACAACTGCAATTGGGGTATTTAGAAAAGGGTAGGAGCAAAGTGCATAGGAAAAAATGGGAATTGTGGGAACAATACATGCAGAGGAGGAACACGGTTTAAAAGAAGGCAGGATTTGAATGAGCTATGTACTGTTTCACTGACAATGACTGGATAGATTATCAGTGATGCATAATGATTGTAACTACAATTATATCAATATGGTATGTGATGTATAATGCCTGCAATCAAAATTGTCAATATGGTTTGTTTTCATTTATATAAATGTATGATTGCCTATGTCATATGTGATAATTTAATAAAGATGTTTCTTGCTTAAAAAAAAGGGAAAAAAAATTCAATAGGTCATTAGTTGTAATCTTTATTTATTACTTGTTGCCTTCAAGTCTCTCTCCTGTAGGGTTCTACTATTTTTTCCAGCATAATGTCTAGGAAAACTTTTCCCCATATTATGAAGCCAACAAAATTCTAGTTACTGTAAGCCCAACCTCCATTACAACCCGTTGTATTCCTTTTAATCCTCGGATTCATAAAAATGTGATATCAGTACATGAATGCCTATCCATACATCTTAAAAACAATAACATTGCACTTTGTCATCCCCTTCAGATGTACCATTCACTCATTCATCCCCCTCGTAAGCAAAGAGTGGTAGAAGGAAACTCCTGCGCTGGACCATACCAACACTAGCATGGCAAGAGGTGTGATTTAGTTTAAATAGTTAAACTACCCCATATCCTCAGTTCTTAATAAAGACAGACACTAGAAAATATATTGTGAGAAAAAAGATATTCAAGAGAACAGACCATGTTACATATTCCCTCAACACCAAATACCGTTTATACTACACACGCTGTCAGCATGCATAAAAAAAGTGTACAAATTGTGTAAAATCTAATTATCAAGTAGACAAACAAATAGCCAACCAGCTACATGAATCTTATGAAGCCAGTATATAAGCTTGGATACAGCTGGAGTCAATGTTCATTATTTTTAAAAACCGAACATTACAGCCTTGCTTTCTGTATCACACTAATACAGAGGCTTAACAAAAGTAATGCAGTTCAACTTCTCCCATCAAAAAATAAAAATTATGCCTTCAGTCCTCTTGTCCCTTTGTAACACTGCATCTTGCATAATGTCTGCTCAGTCTCTTACAACTTTATACTTTTTAAAAAGGGAAAAGAGTGATCTATGACTTCTTCCCAAAGCCCCAAGAGCCTGCCTCTTTTTTCCATTCGAGTCCTCTAAAGTCCCTATGTTTCTGTCTCTAGTCGTTATCTTCCTATGAGACTTCAGTGCTTGTAAAGCCCCATCTGGAGAAGTGAAGAATCTTGGGTCCTGTAGGAAGTAAATCAGGGATCACAGAATACAGCAGATGGAATTTTAACCCCTGTAGCTTACACTGCTTTTGTATGCTGGAAAAATGTTGTCCTTTTTTTCTTTGTAGCCTGGTAGAAATCCTGGACCACAAAAGCCCTATGATCCCCATATGCGAGTCTCAAACCAGGTTTTCACAACAAAGATAAACTTCACTTCTCTAACATGTTTGTCTGGAAACGCACTATAATCAGTCTCAATGCTCTCTACAAGGTGTTTATTGGCTATCGGGCTATTCTCTGAGCCTTCTCGATATGACTATCGCTACATTACAAAATGGGTCTTGATGAATGTTTTGCAGTTTCCTCCTTCACTGGACCCTAAGATACCACTTAAATTTGTATTCTTTCTTCTTGCTCTAACCACATGATCCACAAGGGAAGTTTCTAATAAGTCCATTTTTGCCTCTAACTCTGCCATCTTTGCTTTTAATACCTTATTTTCCTGAATTAGATTTTGGATTGTATTGTTGCCTCACAGCAAGAGGTTCTCCCATTCGATTCTCGGCTTGGGTTGGGAGTGTCTTCTGTGTGGAGTCTGCATGTCCTCCCCGCGGTCGAGTGGGTGTTGGAAAGACATGCGTTGAATGGGCATGCCTTCGTTGAAGGTTGGGCGTTAGGCTGGCAACTCGACACCATAAAAAAAATAACTGCCAATCATTTAGCGGACCGGCATTGCGCTGTGGCGACCCCTAACCGGGAAAAGCCGAAAGACAACAACAAACAACAATCTGTATACTCATTCACATCCTCAGTCACCTCAGTAAGTGTTTTGTCATTTTCTTTGAGATGGGCTTCTGTAATTCCGGAAACATATCTTTGATAGTAACTTCCTGCTCTAATCCCACTTCTCTTCCCTTCTCATTCAGCATGGCTCTCATTTCTGTCCCTAATATACCCATTGACCAATAGTCCCTTTCCTGTGGTTTAACTCCCTTTTTTCCTTTTCTTCTTCATGTACACCTCAGTTCTGAAGTACTTCAGACATATTATAATCAACCTGAGGATGATAACCTTTTCCAATAATCAGTTTCTTTTTATTCTACTATTGTTTGTACAGTGGTATGAAGGAGTACCCTGTCCAATCCACTCAATACTGGATGTAGTAAAAGTCCCAGTGTTTTAAGGCAAGTATATGTTATATTATATAAATAAGATATATGTGTGTGTGTGTAAGTATATTTATGTGTTGTGGCCTTTTGTGGGCAGTTTTAGTTCAAATGTCAGACTTTAAATACATTTAGTACTTTGTTAGCTATTATTAGGAAAAAACAGCACTCAGGACTTGATAATAGTAATTTTACTTGAATAAACAGAATTACTTCACTTTTAGCCAGTAATAAAACATGGTTTATATAAGTCAGGTCTATGAAATGACTAAGTTAGGTGAAAGAGAGAGACTTGCACTATTTTTCTCAGTGTTTTTCTTTCTTTGTGTGTGTGTGTGTGTGTGTGTGTGTGTGTGTGTGTGTGTGTGTGTGTGTGTGTGTGTGTGTTTCTCTCTCTTTTTACAGTATAGTACCCAATAGACATAAATTGCCTCTTGCATGCGCTTAATTATTAAGCTCTATTTAACTTTTTTTTTACAAGTAGTCCCAGTTCTTCTATAAGGTTACTGAGATATTCTTCCAAGAAACACATAGGTGAGTTTTCACACGTCATTCCCTTTCTCCAGACTGTTTCTCTTTCAGTTTCTTCTCTAAAGTGGACTCCCATACATTTGTTCTGCTCCCAGGTTGACTAATTCTCTATTAGACCCAGGGTCACAGATCTCAGTGCACTCACACTCTAAGCACCATGTGTTAAAACTCTGCTTTTTTCCTTTCTTTCTTTCTCTTTCTATAGCACTTCTCCCAAATGCTGCTTTTAAAGCAACCACATTGTGACTTCCACCACTGAAGGAACAGAAGCATGACTTTTTCCACTCTGGCCATTCATCATCAACTATATCCCATAACTCTCCCCATCTCCACCAGTTCAGACCTGGGGGTATGATGGCAAGGGTCTACCTGTTATTATCGAAAACCCAAGTCACTGAACTTCTAAAAACCGGGATGACTTCACCGAACACTTACTTGCATGAACTTGCAGATCACCGGAATTTTATTCTGGGGAAAGTAACTACTTGGCCACCATGATTAAATAACCAAACTGAAACAAATAACGACCATCCAAGTGGGGGGCTTCGCTCCCCCCATGCCCCCTAAGTAAATATACCAACTCCAAGATCACACTGCAGTGGAGAAAAAGGCAAAGGTCACCATGGTGGCCAAGTGGTTACTTTCCTGGAGTAAAATTCCAGTGATCCGAAAGTTCGTCGACGTTGTCCCGGTTTTTAGAAGTTCAATGAAGTGGATTTTCGATAATAACACATAGTCCCAATGACAATGATCACCAGAATCTCAGGCCATATTAGTCCAGGGATATCCTCTCTTGTAGTATTATCTTATAGATTCATAGGTTGGTATTAGGCTATCAGCCTATACACGCCTAGCCATAACAATTCCCTGGCTATTTCTTCCCACACTATTTACTTCCCTGGACCCCTGTCTAGCAAGGCGACTGATATGATCCCGGGGGTGAATTTCCTTTCTCCCATCCAATCATCAAGGTTACTTTTCTAGAGGGCCTTCTTTGTTAAAGAACTTCATTTGGAGCAGTTCTGATCAAAACTCTTTAGTCACCTCAGTCTATACACGGTTCCCTCCTCTTCACTGGCATTTGGGCATGAGTGTTCCTTGATTTTAACTCAAAGGAAATATTGTATTTTGGAATACTTTCCTGGTGGTCTCTTCCTAGCATGACAGATGATAGAGTAGCTACCAACATATGTATTTAGAAAATTGTATGGACTTAAATTCATGAAGCCCAGGTATGACCAAGCCTGGTAAGAACCATCCTTCTTCTGTATAGCATTGCAGATAACTTTTGTATCCAGCTCTTCTTTCTTCTTATTGATTTGTTTGTTGAATAGTTGTGAATTATTTTCTTTCTTTCCTTTATAGCCTTTTGGGACCTTGTAGAACTGTACACTAGCAGCTTTTTCCTTTGTGGCCTTTTCACAAGTCTGTTGTGACTGAGAAACCTGACTCATCTTTTTCCCTTTTACAACTTCTTTTTTGGTTTATCATTTGCTTAAGCTTCTTTCACATGTAGAACATTAATTTCCTGTGTGTAAGCCATCAACTCTTTTTATAGTTTTTAACCTTGGTTTCTACTCCATGATTATTTTGTGCACTTTCATCTGTGAATGCATTTCTTTCACTTGCATTTCTTATAAACTTTCACCCACTACTATAGCAACATTTTCTCCCATTAACACTTACACTAACACTTGACTAACACATTAATGCATCTGGCCCTGCTCTGGCTGTAATGTATTTTTTACACAATTACTTTTTGAATGATCTGGACTGGAGTCTCTGAGCACTGTCTAATCAGTTGATCTCCTGTGTCAGAGAAAGGACTACCTTGTTTTCAAGGTTGCTCTTTGGGTTTCATGTTTACTGGGCTGCTGTGTTTGCTCTACCACATGCTAATTTCAGGGAATTCAGAAACTGCTTGGTAGTTCATCATCTTGGATATGACGTCCACCATCACACACCGTCTGTAACATGCCTTCATCATCAGCTGCCTTTGCCTGCTGTTTCTCTGGGCCCTAGGTAATATAAATTGTTTTAGACTGCACTGAAATTAATTAATTAATTAATATTTCTGTTGTCTGGTTCTCTCCTTTTTTCAGATTAGAACTCATCTTTGCATTTTCATTCACCAATTTAGACTTTGGTGTGGTATGGTTTCTGCTAAAACATGAGACTTCTGCAGTTGCTGTTTGCTAGGCTATGCTTTCCATTACCTTCTACAGAAATACAAAATCCACAACATCAGGTTACTCTACACTTTATCTATTTATTGCTACTTGTTTATCTGGTAAGTAAGCTGGTCTGTTGACCTTTTTCAGGCATGACCAGGGCTCATAGAGCAGTAAATACATTAGCTTACAAAAATATGCACAATAAAGTAAGTTAAGGTACTGATAAGTAAGCAGTTGACCAAATAGTACAACATGTTGCATGTTGTCAGATACATATAAAACAATAGATGGAGCAATTGATTGTGAGCAGACACACACACACGCACACACACATATTGATAAATACAACTGTTATATACAGAAACCAAGTGTACAAATGTTAGCTTAAATTTAACAGCAGTGTGTAACATTTGAACATGGTGATAATTATAGTGTTAACCATTGCCCTGGTAGTGGTTGCAAGTAGATTCTGTAACAAGATGAGGCTCATCTTTAAAGTCTTTAACTATTTCTTGTTTTTTGATTTTTGGGTAACCAGGTAAATATTGCAGTTCCCAGACTTGAAAAATATCTTTTTCATATTACTCTTTTGAGTTGTGAGTGGGCAAGGAAGGAAGAGTTTTCATCAGAGCAGTGAAGTTCATATAAGTTAGCTTGAAATGTGGATGGGCAATAGCCTTGTTTTGTCTTGAAAATTAGAGTGATGAGGAAAAAAGTAGCCCTGTTCATTACAGATATCCAGTTAGTGTTTTCCAGCAACTTACGTTGATGGAGTTAAGGATTCATCTTGGAGGATACATCTGCAGATTCTGTTCATTACCGTTTGAATCGTGTGGGTATTATATGTAGACTGTGATAAAAGAAATAGGACACCATATTTTAATTTAGATAAAACATTTTTTGCCAGTAGGTGAGGAGGTGACTACTTTTGTAACAGTGTTTCAGTTAAGCTGTTGCTTTTTGGTTATGTTATCAGTATGCCTCTTAAAGGATATAGTTGAGTCAAGGGTTAGAGCCAGGTATTTCTGTTCAATAGGAGTAGAGATAATATTGCCACTGTTAATCTTTGCTAATAGGTAGAATAGTGGGTAGTTTCCTTTTAGCAGCAAAGGTCATAACATTAGTTTTTTGAGTTAATTAGAGGCCTGTTGTTGGGTGACCAACTGCATAACTGAGTGAAGTTATCTTGCAGCTTATTTTGCAGGTCAGTGAGGTTTCTGATGGATTGCAAGACATATATGATTCACTGTACATAACTACTTTGAGATTTGAAAATTCAATTTTTTTAAATGCCTTTACTAAATTATTACTTAAGATGTAGGCAAATATACATTAACAGGAAAAAATCAAATCATATTAGTATATTTTGCTTTTACATACATTAGACATTACAAGCCTTTCTGTGTTGGAGGGAAGCCTTTTAGCTTGTCATTCGGAGTGGTAAGCACTAGGTGGCCTATCTACCACAAGAGGAGTGGTTTCTGGCCCAGAAATTGTAGTTTATTGGCCGTTTGGGCAGTTATTTCCATCTCTTTCAACTTTCTGGTTTAAAAGCCCGCGTTTGTGCTTGTTTCCCACTTTTCCTATAACTAGTCTAGTCCACAAACAGACTTGCTGTATCCAGGACTGTTTGTAAGCTTCTGAGTGGTGCCAAAGTCTGCTTTTCAATTTTTCCCTTAGATCTGCTAGGTCTCTCCTCTCTTGCACTTTTACTAGCTTATTAGTCTAGCACTTTACCAGACTTCTTGTAGCAATTATTGTAGCATACAAAAGCGCTACCAGCACTAAACGTTCTACAAGGAAACAGCTTCAGTACTTATTATTAATGTCCATCCCTCCAGGCATGTCTAAAGGTCAGTTCCCTGTGCTTTCTACTATTCATGGTGAACTTGGGCATCCTGAGCCAATGTAGCAACTGCCTCATGTACACCAAGACTTGCGAGAGATGCACTTATATATCCAAATTGGAAGCTACGCACTCTCCAGCCAAGACCGGAATAGCTGGTCAAAAGGAGAAGATCAACACTTGCACCACACCACATGGAACACATAGCCCTCCAGAACACATACTAGCACTGCCTTCACTTAAAAACACAAACCACACACCCACCTTCACGGAGACGGTCAATAAAAATCTACCCAAACAGCGGAGACTACACTTGACCACCACAACACAACACTAATCACAAGACACATAACTCTCCTAAACAGTGTGTCAGTCAAACAAAGCCTCTAAGGCAAAACACCATGCCCAACACACTAGTCATAGGTGACTCAATAATGAGGCACACTGATGTCCCACTCACTAGGTTGAATAAGGAGAAAGTAACAGTCAGCTGCCTGTCAGGTACCAGGATCCACCACATAAAGCACGCACTCAGGTCCCTCAACAACAGGTACAAATATGACTCTGTCATTGTACATGTGGGTGTGAGTGACCTGAGATGTACCTCTCTGGATTACATGAAAAGAGACATGGAGGAGCTCTCGGATTATGTAGCCCAGGTGGGTATGACCCTAGCTCTGAGCAGCATCCTACCATCACCCAGAATTATACCACAGTACAAGCAGAAAATGATTGATTTCACCAGTTGACTAAGTTTCTGGTGCATTCTAAGGTGTTCCAGTATCTGTCTGCCTGGGATGACATGTGCCAGATATGGCCTGCATCTGTCACCCCTGGGCTTCTGGATACTGGCCAAGGCTCTTGCCACCCCCATAGTGCCTTTTTAAGGTGGTGTTCTAAAGGCCAAATTACCACCCTAACAGCTACAAACAAATGCAGTCTGAGGGTCATGCTGCTCAATGCTAGAAGTCTAAATCTCAAAATGCACTCACTCGAAGCACTCCTTAAAATGGAGAGCATCGACATTTGTGCTGTAACAGAGACCTGTTTCAAGGCAGCAGAAGGCACCCCTGTGCTACCAGGCTATAACTCATTTCCACACCTTTCGGCCCCAGAACTTGGACTGAAGCTCCAAAGGCGGTGGTGTTTCCATATTCATAAAGGATGCGCACACCTCCAGACTGGTAGCCCAACATAAGACATAAGAGATACTTCAGGTGCAGCTAACATTGGGTAAGGCAGCGATTCAGGTCATAGCCTCCTATAGGTCCCCAGCCATGTCCCAAGACTCACTCCACATTTCTAAGCATCCTGAAGAATATTTGGGTCCATCCTAGCACTCTCATACTGGGTGACTTTAACTACTCTTCCATTAACTGGGAAAAGTACTCGTGTACCAATACACTTGCCCAACATTTCCTGGAATGCATTAATTCCAATTTCCTGGACCAGCTTGTTCTTAACCCCACTAGAGGTAGCAACATCCTTGACCTGGTCATTACTAACATGGGTGACCATTGCTCTACACCAGTAGTCAACTCCTCCCTGGTTAGATCTGACCACAAACTAATTACCTTGAAAATACACCCCCCCCCCCCCCGCAAAGGTAACCACCATGAAAAACTTCTTCAAAGCTAACTTTGGGCTCCTACAAACAGAGGTGGCTAACTTTACGGCACCCATGCAAATGGAGAATAGTTGCATGACTGCCGAATCATACACCATTGCACTGTACGAACACGTACACAAATGCATGGATCTCGCCATACCCAATAGAACCAAGACTCTCTCCTCCAAAAAAAGGAAGCCAATCTGGTGGTCCCCTGCCATAAACAAACTCTACAACAGAAAGAGGAAACTGATGCAGAATGTGAAGTCCCAAGGGAGTTTTTCCAGTCTTATCAGCCTCAACAAAAAGATGAGATCCCTCATCAAATCATCTAAAGCTAGCTATGAAAACAGAATTGTAGCAGATAGTAAAGACAACCATAAGGCCTTCTATAGTTATGTAAATAATCACGGCAATACCGTGATTTGCTCTGAGCTGCTGCACAATGGTTCCTCCTATACCGAGCCAAGAGATATTGCCAATATACTGGCCGACAGATTCAGTGCCAGCTTTACCCCTCTCCCTCCCCAAAGGACCAATCATAATACCAGTTGATTCCCAGGCACCCAGTATTACTGTTGCATAGGTTAAAATAGCACTGTCCAAGGCCAAGAATACAGCTTCTATGTGACCTGACAATATCCCTGGCTGTGTTCTACATGAACTACAGAGTGAACTGGCACCTCACCTGTGTGCTCTGTTCAGTCAGTCTCACCTCGGGCTTTCTCCCTACCAAATGGCGCACTGCTACAGTCATCCCTCTCCACAAAGGATGGACAACTACAGACTTGGGAACTATCGCTTCATTAACCTGACAAGTCTGATAAGCAAAGCTATGGAATGCATCATCATGGGCCTAATAAACAAGGATATAGGGAATTTCCAGACTCTGGAACCCACACAGTTTGGTTTTGTGAAGGGTAGGTCATGCCTGCTGAATTTGGTCAACTTCTTTGAGTCAGTCACCAGAGCTGTGGATGAAGGCAAGGTGGTTCATACAGCCTACCTTGATCTGGCCAAGGCCTTTGATACCATTTCCCACTCAGGAATCTTAGAAAAACTCACTAAGCTAGGCATCAACCCCTATATCACTAGGTGGGTTGCAAACTGGCTCACAGATAGCACCCACAGTGTGAAAGTAGCTGACTTCAAGTCAGACTTCTGACTAGTTATGAGTCCCACATGGTTCAGTCCTCTCCTGTTTAGTATCTACTTCTCTGAAGTCCAGACCAACACGAAGGGACTCTGGCTGACAAAGTTCGCAGACAATTGCAAGTTGGGAGCTATTATTAACTCCCCAAGTTATGATGACATCCTACAGAATGGCATCACTGAGACCAACGACTGGTGTCAGAACCATGGCCTTAAGCTCATTGCCAAAAAATGTGTCATCTTCCCCCTTGGGAAAAACCCGGTTCCCATGAATTACCAAATCAATGGTAGTCCACTGAACACAGAAGGCATTATAAGAGATCTGGGAACACAGGTTGACAGCATCCTCTCTTTTGATCACCACATTGCCACTGTGGTCTGAAAGTTCTTCTATGTGGCACATCTCATTACTAAGGATTTTGCATCCAGGAAGAAAGAGGTCATAGTCTCCCTCTACTCTTCCCTCATTAGTCCAGTCATTGAGTACAGTGCCCCATTTGGCATGTACCTCATTAGATACCTGCAACAACTGGAGAGGCTGCAAAAGTACCTCACATAGAGGATCCTAGGACTTAAACACTTGTCCTATATGGACAGACTCAAAAGAACTCCAACTATTCTCTGTCTCATATCGCCTACTTAGAGGCGATCTCTCCTTGACTTACAAAGCCATGTCTGACCCGACTCTGTTAAAAATGCTGCATCTAAAGAAATCCCAATCCCTCCACACCACATGCTCCAGAGACCTGAACATCATTACCCCAATCAACAGAACATACTGGAGGGACAGGTTCATAACCCAGAGACTGCCCATGTTCTGAAATAGACTTCCCATACATGTCAAGCAGAGCACCTCGCTGAACCTCTTTAAGAGAAATCTTGATGAGTGAATGAGAAATAGAAAATTCACCCTGGGGATAACTCCAGTGACTCTGCTGGACAGAGGCACTGGGAACTAAGTTCGAGTGGCATGATGCCAGGGTAATCCTATGGCTAGGCTTATAAAGGCCCCAGAACCATTAGCCTAGTACACACCTATAAACACATCTTTTCTTTCTTTATAACTACTGTCAGTCCAACATTATATAATTTGCTGAATTCTTCACTTCCCTTAAACCTCACTCCTCCTCCTCCTGAACATTATTCTGCATGCATGGATTCTGCATCTTTTCAGCAAAAAGCAGTTCAAGCTTCATCTTTGGTTCAAGAGATGGCTTCCAGTGATTTAGAGTAAACAATAAATCAGATATACTCAGAGGTGATTTAAAAAAATGAAACCTTGAAGGACTATATCAGTTCAAACAACAAAATGCTGGAAAACATGGAAGAAGCTTTAAACATTGTGTGATGTCCTCACTTTGGGCCAGTAATCAAGGAGCCTGAATCCTCACCACTGTCACTGGAGAGGGACTTTCACTTGGAATACAAATGGATACACTCCACATTTCTAGATGCAGCCCTCTCTGCATCAAGCAGAATTTCCCTTAAGAGCACATAAGGAACACAGTCAGCACAGGGTCTGGATTTCTTTATATCTATCTCTCTCCATGGCCCCAATAAGGCTCCCCACTAGCACAGCTATAGGATTAAGTCCTCAGCTGACTGTCCCTGCTCCAAGTAGCTCACACACACACACACACACACACACACACACACACACACACACCTGGGAAAGGCTGGCACAGATTTACCTGGTGTGCCCCCTTCTGCTCAGACTGTAAGATAGTTATCACTGCCACCAGACACTACAAGGCCAGCTACCTAAGGCTCTTGCAAGGTTTCCCAGTCATACTGAGTGAAATTAATATTAATGCAAATGGTAATGTTGACCAAACAGCCAGGCTTCAGGAGTGGCCACAGTGTCACCAATAGATAAAGATACTCTCAAAGGTTAAAATATTCTCTAAAAGGCGAGCCACAAGAAAATGTTTAAATATATTTAATAATAAATAATAAAAGGACATGAAAATATGAAATATCTATTTACAGCAAACACCAGAGTTTCAATCACAGGAAATATTAAGAATAACACAGCTGGAAAGATCCGCACAGTTGCAGAAAAACAATACTTACCTATTCTCACTATATTTTCCTGACTAATCTAGATAATTACTGTTCCTACTTACTTAATGTAGCAAGGCAAGATGAAGTAGGGAAGGGATCCTTCTATGTCAGGTTCCAAGAAACAGACTACCTTGAGACTTCAGTCTCACCTAATATTAAAACATTATTTCCGTACAGAGTAACATGACATACATCTGGCCGTCTGACTTCTGGTTCCCATGCAACCTCCAATTACTATAAACTGGCAGGATTTAGCACCTACACATCAATAACACACACACACACACACACACACACACACACACACACACACACACACACACACGAGCATTCCTAAGATCTGGTGCAACTTCTGGAAATCATAAAACAATTACAAACCTCTGCTCCACCTACAGATACAAACAAGCCATGCTTCTTACAGACATTAAGTCTCTGGCTTCACTCAAAACTGTGAATTAACATATTTATGGCCTAGGCCCAGTAATTTGATTTTTTACTATTTTCCAAAGTTAGCTGGAGCTGAGCTTAACCTCTTCTCTTCCAGTATCTTCTGATAGCATATATGTATTTAATTCAGTTACAGTGCAATCAGGACCCACTGTTGGTACATTTTTAACATAAACAACTTTACAGATCCATTTCCAACACAAGCTTCTATACAAATCAGTTTGATATTCAAGTAACATTTAATTCTTTACTAAATTCCAGCTGTGTTGGCATATGTTACATATCCTCTGCCCTGCTTCTCCTAGCATAGCTGGCAGTACCTCAGATCATCACACAGCCATTCAGATAAATTGATAAAACTGCAAAACTCAGAGCCTGACATAAAGAAAAAGCTGGTTAAATATGAGGTTTTTCAAGAAGAACTGTTTGCAAAATAGTTGCGTCAGAGGGCAGGGCACGCAGACAGATTTTCTGATGTACCAGAAAAACTGGAAGGAACAGACTGAATTAATTTTATGAAAGCACAAATTAGCAACTGGACTGTTGTTTCACTGCAGAATTTAATTGAAAGGGCACATTGAGTGTATGCTCCAAAGCTAGCCATGCCAGATCTGCCAAAACCAGTATTAATAAAGATGCAATCATACCAACAGACACAGTTGATCCTAGAAATATTCTGGTAGAAGAACAAAATATTAGAAACTGGAGAAAGCAAAGTGTTTGTAATAAATGATTATTCACTGTGCACCAGGCAGAGGAGAAGCAGATTTATCCCAGCAATCAGGGAATGCCAAGAGGCACGAGTGAGATTCAAGCTGATATATCTAGCTGTCATCAGAGTGTTTTAATTCTTGGATAATCAATGTCATTTTTCTGACAAAGAACAGGCTACACAAGAAATAAAAAGTTTATCCATCAAAAAGTGAGTCAGCAAGTAGAAGGGGACTCTGCTTCTCATTGTCCTGATGGTAAGGTTCATATATAGACTTTGCCAGTGAAACATTTTCCAGTGTTCCATAGGAAAATGCTTGAGAGACAGAAAAAAGCACAGGAGTTGCCAAGAAGAATCAGCAGTACCTTGGGCTTTCAGCAGGGAATATTATTTATAGGTGGGGAATGGAATTTGATTTGCAATAGTGAGGATGTATCAGGGAGACCTGGAAGTGACAATGTAACAGAAGAGGGTAGATTCAGAAGGAATTTATGAAATTATTTAGTATGGAAGATATGAATTCAGTAGTAAGAACTCTGAAAGAATTTTCATATTATTCTCCAAGGTACAATACCTGGGCTAGAGTAGGTAAACATTATATTTCACAGGAACATGTTCATTTAATTGAAAGCTTAGGCACTCCTCCAATAACTATTTCTGATCTTACAACAATAAAATGTAAAATAACAATGCAGGGTAATGAAGTGATGAAGCAAGGGGAAGTTCTAGAAATAGAAAAAGAGTGTGATTTTGGATCCAGATCCTTAAGGAGATTAATAACAAGCATACAAGATATTATATTCATGAAGTAACAGAAAGTATTCTAATAACTGATCTAATACGAAAAAGGCAAAAAGTGATTTCGCCAATATGGATGACTACTAGTAGAGGTACAGAATATAAGCAAGAGAGTTTTGAATTTACTGGAAAAAGATTTTGGGAGCAAATAACTCAAACAGGAAAGGTAATCAAGTGGGATTGCAGGCTAGAGTCTGTCTTCCCTACCACGGCTTGATCTCAGAAAACAGACAAAGAGAAAGGGATACAGGAATATTAAGTGAAAGACCTGCTCAGGTAGAGCTTTTAGATTAATCTAGAACAGATGCAGGTGTTAAGAAAGGGATAATTAGTACAGCATATAAAATATTGCATGATGACTATAAGAATCAATCAGAGGAGGTTACAAAAGATTGGGAAGAGAGATTTAAAAAGCAATTTACAATAAAATAATGGGAAGATATATGTATGTCTCCCAAGTATGCAACCAAGTCCAGAAGGTTTAGGATCTTTGCTTGGAATTGTTTGCATATGTATTTTTATATCCCAAGCAGACTTCAGGGATTTTTTTTCCTCTGGTAGATAGCATTTTTTTTTATTTTTTCAGTTGTGTACCAGGAGTATCCAACTGAGCCAGAGGCCCATTTTCAGCAGAAGCCCGGCGAGAAAAGCTCCATGTTATACAAAGAACAGATAAAAACTTAAAGAGATTATGGCTATAGACAATATTTCTAGAAATACAAATATAGTATAACAATTTTTACAAATTTTAGATATGTGGTAGTTGGTTAAAACAACACAAGACATGGAATGTGTTTAATGATAGTACAATAAAAGTCCTGTGAGATGTGTCATATCAAGATGTAAAGTCGATATGAGTAATTAGTTGCATGTTTGTATAGGTATAAGAATCACTTTGTGTCCTATGCAAAAGTGCATGTTTGTTTAATAGTAATCAGTTTATCCCTTATGCAAAAGTAGTGAAACAGACAGTGTCTTAATGGTTTAGCTTTTCAGTGGGATGACAGTAGGAGAAGATGTTGAGACTAAGCTATTAGAAAATAGTACTTAGATACTGGGATCAAGAGGAGGACTGGATGATTGGGGGAGGGTGCAGTGAGTGATCTTCTGAGGGAAGTGGTGAGTGGTCATCCAGGGAAGGAGGAGGAGCATAGATAGCTGATGTTTAGGTGAGTTTTGAGGAGAGTTTTTACATTTTTTTGTATGTGTGGTGTTTATGATTAGTTGTGGGATGGAGTTCCAGATTTTGGATATTTTGTGTGAGTAAAGGGATTCACCAAAGCTGTTGGCTTTCATGGTGATTAGTAATAATTTTATCAGAGGATCTCAAACTTCTGTTGTTTGGTATATAGGTGTACTAGGTCTTGCTTACCTCTCAACCTCTTAGTGCAAGAAATCTGGACAAAGCTTGACATAACAGGGGACAAAGACCCAAAAATAGGGACACATTTTAAATATTGCTCTTAGAGACTTAAGTTGCTAGAATAACAGGATTTGTGTTAGCATGCATTTTTCTGAAGGATATGAAGTCTGAAACTCCAGTGCATGTCATTAATTAATGACTTTAACCCTTAGACCACCCCAGTGATTTGTCAAAAAAACACAATTTTTATGAGGAACAGGCCAAAAATATGAGGCAAAAATCTGGACATTCTGTGAAAATCTGTATAGTTGAGAGATATGGAGCTGGGCAGTCTTCTGGTTGGTGAATAATGGAGTGGGTGATGGTTAGCTGGTTTACGTGGAGGAGGCTGGGAAGTTCAGTCCAATTTAGTTCTTGCAGAGTGGTGCAGTGATGAGTTCTATTTGGATGTTTAAGGGTGAATCTAGTTATTTTGTTATAGCAAGCTTTGAGGTTTTTTTAGGGTTGCTTTTTTAAGATTAGTAAAGATGGGGGAGGCCTAAAGAAGGGTGGAGAAGAGATGTGTTCTGGCTATGGCCTGTCTGGAGGTATTTGTGAGGAATGGTTTTGCTCTATACAGAGCTTCAAGTTTAATATGCACCTTTTTAATGGTTAAAGCCAAAATGTTTATTGAATTTTAGTCGGTTGTTGATCGTTACCCCAAGAAATTTTGTATGTTCTACTGGATCTGTTTTGGTATTGTTAGATGAAAAGATGCTGAAGGTGGACTGAGTTCCTTGTGATTTGCCTTTAGTAAATAACATCAGTTTAGTTTTGTTTGGGTTGAGCATTAGTTGATGAGTAGGAAGGTATTGTCCTATGACTGGGAAGGATTTTTGTGTTATTTCTTGGAGTTTGGGGATAGTTGGGGCTGAGCATATAAGGGTGGAATTGTCAGCGTGTTGAATAATGGTAGCCTTGTTAGTAGCTGTAGATAGTTTATTGGTGAATATGGAGAAGAGTAGTTGACCAAGGACTGACCCTTGAGGGACACCCACTGAGATGGGAAGAATGGGAGAGAGTGAGTTTTACCACTTAACTGCTTATTGGCAGTCAGTTAAGTAGCTGTGGAACCAGGCTAGTGCTGTTTGGGAGAGGTTTATGGAAGCTAGTTCATTTAGTAGTTTTAGATGAGATACTCTGTCAAAGGCTTTTGACATGTTGAGGAAAATGGAAGATACTAAATGGTTGTTGTTTTTAAGCCGGTTGATGGTATTGGTGAAGCAAATTAAGGCTGTTGCTGTGCTATGCTTTGGTCTGAAACCATGTTGAGAGTTTGAGAGAAGGTTGTTCTGTAGTAGGTAGTCTAGGAGTTGTTTATGAATGCATTTTTTGAGGATTATTTTCTAATGGGGTAGAATAGCTATGGGTTGGTAGTTACTCTGTTGAGAGGCCGACTTTATACAAAGGTATGATATGAGATGTTTTCCACTGTTTAGGTATGTATTGTTCTTTGATAGACCAATTTCTTAGAATGGAGACTGGGTATGCAATTGCTTCTGCTTATAATCTGAGAAATTTGTTGGGTAATTGGTCAGCAGCTGGACCAGTAGGTCTTAGTTTAAGAAGCAGTTTTATTCTATTGATTTGAATTGTATTTATAGTGAAATAGATGAGGTTTGCGAGGACTCCTAAAGGTAGTGTTAGAGATGTGTTGTTTTCCTGATTTACTAGAGATAGTATTGAGTTAATGAAATGGGAGTTAAATTGAAATGCAATACTGTCAGGGGAGTTAAGGGGTGGTTGCAGATGGGGGTAGTAGTTTGACCTGGGCTTAGGAGTTGTTTTATAGTTCTCCAAAATTTCTGAGCATTGCTTTGGTATTTTTGTTCTGGAGAGGTATAGTAATTTCTTTTTTGTCATTTTTGATTGTAATTTTGGCCTGGTTTCTCGGTTGTCTGTAGATAAGCAGGGAGGGTTATGATTTGGTCTCCTGATATTGGGGCCAGGCTCTATCTCTCTTTCTGAGCAGTTGTTTTGTCTCCTGAGAAAGCCATGGAAGTTTTGCTTTAACTTGTGTTTTCTTTAGGAGGGCAAGGTTATTTAGAATTTCGAGGAAAGTTTGATTGAATAGTTGTACTGTTGAGTCTAGTGGGAGTTGTTTTAAAGGCACCCAGTTGTATTGTTATAGTGTTTTGAATAGATTGGGACAGAAGTTTATTTTGCTCCATATGTGTTTATTTATATATTTATTTATTTGACATTTTTAACTGGGTTAGTCCAACTGAGCTAGAAGCCCATTTTCAATGGATACCCAAGGAGAAAAGCTTCATTACAATACAATACAAATAATTCTGAATATACAGTTAAGATTAACAATAGAATAGTGATCACATAGACCATAGAGTGTTTATAAATTATGTTTTTTGGAGTGCTAGATTGGTGACGAACTAGGTAGGTGGGCATCTGGTCAGTTAGGCTGTCTGGAAGACAACTTACATTTTGGTAGAGGTTGGGCTTATTAGTCAAGGTCCAGTCGAGAATAGTTTATTATTTTTTTTTGTCAACCCTGGTTGGGGAAGTTATCATCTGGGAGAACCCACACAAGTTGATAAAGTTTTATGGATTTTGGGAAGTGCAGGTATTCCAGTCCAAGTTAAAATCTCCCATGATAATGGTCTCTTGGTTAATTGTGGTTGCTACCCAACCAAGGAAGTTTTTAATTTTGGACTGGTTATTATCTGGTGGAATGTAGACAGTGATAATTATTAAGTGTTTGTTGGGGTTGAGTTCTAAGTGAGAAATAAGTAATTCAAGATCTGAGGGGTCTGGTGGGTTATGGTTATTTCTCCTCCTCGTTTATGTAATCTGTCACTTCTGAGTATGTTATAGTCTTGTGGAAGGATCTTGGTGTCTTTTATATGTAGTCTAAGCCAGGTTTCAGTTAGTGTGATAATATCAGGGAGTGTAAGGTGAGGGTTGCATGATATTTGTGAATCTTATTTGGCAAGCTTTTATGGTTCATATTTAAGAGTAGAAGGTTGGTGGTATGGTTTGTCAGATATGGTGTGTTTTGAGTGAGGGGGTTGATGGTAGAGGGGGATATTGTATTAGAGTTTGGGGGCATGGGTTGGGATATATATCACAGTTTAGTTTGAGAAAAAGTGAAGTAGTGGTTTTTGGTGGAGTTGATGGATACTTTTCAGTAATAGTTTTGTTATTTTACGTAATAGATTTGGTGTTACATTAGTATTCACATATCTGAAACTAATTCTGTAATTGTGCTGTTATAGAGATGAGAGGATATAAGAATATTTGTTAAATTGGAAGAGTGATTGGGGGGTTGGGATTTGTTGGTGACTGGGTGTGAGTTACATTTTGATTATGATAGGAGGTGCTTTGGTTTATAATTATCAGTAGGCTAAGTAGGATTGTGTGGTTAAGTAACATGGAATTGAGTTGTTTAGTAGGTATAGTTTGTGAACTGAGGTGTTGGTTTGTCTTTGAGAGGAGAGAGAGAGAGAGAACCTAAGTAATAGGTGAGTTTGTCTATGATTAGATAATTTCCTTGGGGATGTGGTTAGAGCTTAAGTATAAGTTTAGTTGTAGTGGGGGTGATTGAGAATTCGGGGTATGGTAGGGGAGCAGAGTGAGCCCAAGCACAGAGAGGGCAAACAGAGTGAGTCAGATCTTGGTCACTGTTTGAGATGCTGAAAAAATTATCATTAAGCCAGTAATAGATTTACTTTTGATAATAGCAACCAAAAACACTGGACCAACGCGTAAGGACAATGGGATAATTTCTACTCTTTATCTGGCACCAAGGATTGCAAAACATTTACACTCACAGTGAATTATATGCATTTTCGTCCAAGAACCTCCCAGACTTCATCAGAAAAAATACCAGGCAAAAACACATTTAAATAAGAACCCGCCTTGGAATCAGTCAAGTCCTGGTTAAAAATTTAAAAAGACATGCACCACAACAGTGGAATATATTACTAGATGTAAAACTGTATGGAAATATGTAAAAGCACATAAACCTCCAGAGAAAGCATTATAAAATATATTATAATGAAATAAAATATACTTCTTTTAAAAAAGATGATAAAATACAAATCTGCAAACAACAAATTATAGTTTAGCAGATCTTAACTTTAATAAAGGAAGCAAGGAAATGTGATCATTAAGACCTGGATGTTTATTAGCCTCCAGGACTATTTGCCAGTAAGTTTCCCTAAACTTTAATTTGGTTTCCCAGGGACCCCCTCTTATGTCCGTGGGTAACATTTCTATAACAAAAAACTTAAAATTGGCCCCCTCACATTGTAATGTGTGCCTAAAAAATAGTGCATTCTTAGAATTCCATTTTTAAATATAATTGAAATGCTCATATATTCGATGTTTCAATTGCCTCTCAGTTTTTGGATATTAATATGTTTGTACACAAACTGAATTTGGAGAACTTATTTGGAAAAGGTGTTCCAATACAACAGGCTACAGCTCCTAAGAAACTTAGTACATACAATCTGCCCCTGCACCCCCAACTTAGAAACCTGGAACAGGTTCTTGAAAGAGAAGTCCAGAGGGTTCATCACCATCATACAATTAATTATAATCTGACAGTAGAAGAACAAAGTTTATTGCAGGACTTGTGTTCTAATTCTAATGTTAGGGTGATAGAACCAGACAAGGGTGGGGGTATTGTACTAATGGACAGGATATTATATGAGGACAAAATGCTGTCTGTATTGCAAAATGAGACCAAATATAGTCCTGTATCCATCAACAAAATTAGTATTTCCTATCACAAAATTGATTTTGCTTTAAAGGTTTTGTTGGATCAGGGTGCTATTGATTTTCAAACATATACATATCTGGAAAATAATAGACCTAGGGAATCATCTATCTTTGGAATACCCAAAGTACATAAAAGTGACCATGATCTGCCCTTGAAACCCATCGTGGCATCTGAGGGCTCTAAAATTGTCCCTTTGACCAAATATTTGGATTGGAAACTGAAGTGTTTGTGGAATGGTGAAAAACATATTTTGCGGGATGTTTGGGACTTTTTATGTAATGTTAAACCTGAACTGTTTTCGGACAAACTTATTTTTGTTACCCTTGATATTACCGACCTGTTCTCTGTGATTCCTCATGATATTGGGTTAGTATGGTTGGAAGGGGTCTCCGACAATGATATCTTTGTTTGCCTAGAGTTGGCATAATTGATTCTTAAGAACAGCTTCCTATTTTTTGAAGGGGAGTTTTTTCAGCAAGAACGTGGGGTTGCTGTGGGTGCTAGTTGTGCTCCCACATATGGCAACATTATTTTCGCTATGTGGGAGCACAAATTTCTCTTGAATAGTACATTCTCCGCCATTTGGAGGATGTACAAGAGATACCTGGACGATATTTGTTTGTTCTGTGGGGACAATTTAGATTGGATGAGTTCATGGGATATCTGTCACAAATTACCACCTTTTTGAATTTTACACACCAGGTTTCCTTTGATTCTATGAATTACCTGGATGTGTCTGTATACAAAATACAGGGGGTTTCAAATCTAAAATCTATAGGAAGAAAACTTTTTCAAATACCTATATTTGGTATTCCAGTGCACATCCTGCCTTTCAGAAAAGAGGTATTATTAAGGGTCAATTGGTTAGGGCCAGTCGCATGATCTCACTGGAAGATGATTTCCATCTTGAATGTGATCTTATACCAAAGATGTTTGATGAAAGAGGTTACCCCAAAACCTTGATTATGGATGTCAAAAAAGAAGTTTGCACTGGTAGACAGGAAAAATACCCCCCCCCCCCCGATATTAGGATCTGGTTCCTTTATTTTGTGTAAAAAGGCAGCAGATGAAGTTGCTGATCTGTATTTCAACAGAGCCTTTGTTACAAATTTCAGTGGTGATACCTACCTTATTAAAGGCATACTTGAGAAGGAATGGAATAAATTTGTTGAATCTACTGACCTGGATATTTTTAAGAATCAACCCTTAAAAGTAATTTTTAGGAAGGGACATAATATAAAAAAAATTGTTAGAACAAAGTAATTGTAGGCCATTTTTTTCCCAAAGAAAAGTTGGCACCTAGAGGTATGGTGTCTGCTATCAGTGTCCCTATATTATTCATGATGATAGTGTTTTTATTCAGGCAAGATGTAAAAAGTTGGTTAGCAGGGCATACACTAATTGCAATACCTCTGGTATAGTGCATCTGGCACTATGTGACCATTGTGATGGATTTTATGTTGGGAAAACTGAGAGGCAATTGAAACATCGAATATATGAGCATTTCAATGATATTAAAAATGTAACTCTAAGAATGCACTATTTAGGCACACATTACAATGTGAGGGGGCCACTTTTAAGTTTTTTGATATAGAAATGTTACCCAAGGACATAAGGCATAGTCACCCTGGGAAACCAAATTAGAGTTTAGGGAAACTTACTGGCAAATAGTCCTGGGGGACTAATAAACATCCAGGTCTTAATGATCACATTTCCTTGCTTCCTTTATTAAAGTTAAGATCTGCTAAACTATAATTTGTTGTTTGCAGATTTGTATTTTATCTTTTTTAAAAGAAATATATGTATTTCATTATAATATATTTTATAATGCTTTCTCTGGAGGTTTATGTGCTTTTACATATTTCCATACAGTTTTACATCTAGTAATATTATTCACTGTTGTGGTGCATGTCTTTTTAAATTTTTAACCAGGACTTGATTGATTCCAAGGGAGGTTCTTATTTAAATGTGTGTTTTTGCCTTGTATTATATCTGATGAAGTCTGGGAGGTTCTTGGACGAAAACTCATATAATTCACTTTGAGCATTAATTTTTTGTGATCCTTGGTTCCAAATAAATAGTGGAAAGTATCCTGGTTTCCTTATTCGTTGGTCCAGTGTTTTTGGTTACTAGTTTTTACTTTTGGACTGCTCCTTGTGTTTTGCGTATTACTTTTGATAATGGCTAGAGTCTTAGCTATATGTGAGAGGGTAGTAGAGTTTTGCTGTTAGAAAAAAATAGAATATGAACTGTTTGTGAGGTAGCGAATTGCAGGAGTAGTCACCTTAAATGACTTAACATTATTGTCAGAAAGTTCTGCAGTAGGAGGGAATAGCTAAATGTACAAGAAAGGTTACACAAACAACAGAAGTACATGAAAGTAGGGGTCTGTGATGCAGGGTTAGGTGAGGCAAACTCAGCAAAACTAGGTAACAATACAAACAATACAGTATCAGTAGCAGACAAGCTGTAAATAAATCACTGCTTAAAACTAGGCTATCTCAGCAGATAATAAATAGTAAGACATGACATATATTTAGCTAATAATTCACTGTTTAAAAACCAAGGTACTTCAGTTCGCAGATAGTAAGTTGATAGTAAAGCAGTAAGGCATAAAACATATTTAGCTAACACTGTTACATTGTTAGCATCTACTGCATTTGTTGTATGATTGATGTGATCATAGTATTCAGCAGAGTAAAGCAAATGTGAAGCTGTATGATGCTGATAGGCTAAAAGTACATGAATACGATATGGTAGTTGAGCATAATTCAGTTCTTTATTCTGTCTCTGATAAGGTAGCAGCAATGTGTTAGTTAGTAAGGATGTAATTTTTACTTATTTATTTATTTATTCGTGGTAACACATCACATAACCATACACTCTATGGTACATATTATCAACTTTCACTTCATATATATAAGTTCAGTCATGATTTATCCATTTACATTTATGCTTTTTTGATTTTGATTTTCATTTATTTTTCTACCCCCCCTTTCCCCTCCTTCTTTTCCACTTTTTCCTTTTCTTTTCTTTCTTTTCTTCGTTCTTCTTCACTCCTACCCCATCCACTACCCCACATTCTACTGTCTTTAGATCTTTTCATTTTTCTTCTCATTTATTTTTTCTTTGTAGGTGCAATTTTAGCTCTTTTATGACCATACAAGTTGTATACAGGTCATATAAATTAAAATAAGAAATAGGTTGCAATGAAATAATAGGAAGTTCATACATAGATGTAATTTGGATTAGATTTTCTTTAGAATATTTTAATATGATGAACTATTACTCATATTGTATTATATTTTTGTCGAAGATATTTATTTAGCTTAAATGAACAGCAAGCACTTTAAACTGAAGCTTTCAGTATAAGATATATACATAGATTTATTAAAAATACATGCTTAAATATATATGCTTCATAGCAACATTCTAATTTAAAAAGTTGTTACTATAGCCCCTTTCATAGAGGATGTTTAAGCATTGATTTGGCATATAAGATATGTAACGTTTCAGTAAGAAAAGTGTTCAGAATTCATGCTTTTCACAATGTTTTTAACCACAGTCTTTTTAACTGCTGTATTCTAAGCCTTAATTGGTTTTACTGATTCATTGATTATGCAAATTGCTAGTTTAATTAATTAATTGTAGAAGAGCTATGTATATAAAAGAAGTTTGTTTTACTGAGTTGTTTTATGGTCTGAAGAAGCATACAGGAAGGTACGCGAAAGCGCTTACCACAAATAAACCTTTTTGCTTTTTATTTACAAGTCGTGTTGAGTCCGAAGTTTATATTTTACAATTATTCTGTTTTCTGTTAACTACGGCCTCTTAAGTTGCAGTGGATTTTATCTTTATATACATACTTTTTTGCCTATTTCCACTACAACGCACGACATGTCTAATTCCAATGTGGAGCTCGACTATGTGCCAGAACCGAGGATGCCTAGGAGAAAAGAAATGTGGACAACACTCCTAAAAGATGGACTTAACCCTTTATTGGATCTGGACTTAAAAGTGCCGAATGGTAATAATGTTGAGAACAGTAATGACAACGTAGAAGCGTTTAATGTCAGAATAAAAGAATTAGAGAATGATCTGTACAAATTCCAACGTCTAAATTGGCAAAGAAAGCATATGGAAGCATGTATACGCTTTAAATTAGTCCCTAGAGGAATGCGCATACTTTGTATGCCTTCCTATGGTGACGCTCATCCGTACTTGCTTAAGCGATGGCAAGAAATCAATCTAGAAGCCAGTATGCAGTATGTTCGCCTACTTATTGACTATTTTAGTCCTATTGAAAATGAACTACTCTCCAAGATCAACATCTTACAACAAGAACTGGTAGAAGGTTTTCCTGATGACCATTATCAAAGAAGAATGGACAGCCTTTTTAGCCAAGTGAGCTCATATGCTCTTCGGTTGCAGCAAATCAAACAAAAAAAGCTGCAACGTGACTTTGAAGACTTTACCTCGGGTAATGTCTTCATTTGGCCAAGGAAAGAATTTCCCAACACGCATATCCGTATGCAGATACCAAACATGATGACACAATCACAACGACAACGGAACCAGTACTAACAACGTCTAGAGTGATCCAGGAGGATAGCTCGAGAGAGCACTTCACCACACCACCTGAAGCCCCTATCGTAACAACACTTCAGGCAGCTACGTCAACCCCTCTTCCTAACCAGGAAGTGTATCGTAATAAACTTAGCCACAAAAGTTTAGGAGCCATTCCGAAAGATGACAGCAAGGCTTTTTTACCTTATCCGATAAAAAAGTTAGCGCCCATGAGAGAACGCCGGAACAGTTGGACCAAAAAAAGAAAGTTATCAGAAGACAACGAAGCTTTTCCAAGAAGGAGACACTACCAATAAGGAACCAGCTCTATTTTAATATGTCCAGGTATGTACTTTCTGTTCACGATGAAGAGCTACTTAATAAGGGACTGTCTTTTGTACCATCAAAAAATAGTGTCCTTTCAGAAGTATTGACAGATCTTAGAATGTTTGGGCTCTATAGCGCTGAAAATTTTGTTTAAATCTAAGCCAACGGAAGCTAATGTTTTTGATGCTGACAGTTTAAAGTTTAAAAAGAAGAGCTCTTTTCATCCAGTAATACCTGGGCACGTTGAACTCTTCATCCAACTGTGTGAAAAAGACTTTTATGATTATTTTAAGAACAATAAGAAAAATGTCGTTTTTCAACATGACAAATGGTATGCATTCTTCCCTTTGCAATTTGATAGATAATAATAGTTTAGTCTTTAGACCAGTTGATAAAGGGGGTGGAGTAGCTATCTTTGATAAATCAGCATATCAAGATTCAATGCATGATATGCTAAGCGACCACACTACATATAAGGAAATAGACAATTCTGAGTTGTCCAAGATTCTAGCTAGAGTTAAAGATGATATATATGATTTGCTTATGTGTGGTCAAATCTCTGAAGAACTGTATGACTACTTTAATATAGAAAAACCGTTTCTACCTGCAATCAAAGGTTTGCCAAAAATGCACAAAGGTGTCATACCCCCCCCCCCCATTAGACCAATTGTAGCCAGTGAGGGATGGGTAACGGAAAAGGTATCAGTATACCTAGAAAAAACCCTAAGACCTATAGTTATCAAAATTCCGAATATTTTAAAAGACACCTATCACCTTTTGGAATTGTTAGAATCTTTAGATAAAGAATTGGTCAAAGGACAACATCTACTAGTCACATTAGATGTGACTAGTCTTTTTACCTCCATACCCAATATGGAAGGAGTTCAGGCAGTGAGAGAATTCCTATCTATATGTACACATTTAAAGAATAATGATGTTATCCTTATTTGTCAACTGTTAGACCTGGTTCTTTATAATAATGTGTTCTGTTTTGAGAGAAGTACCTACTTGCAGACATCAGGGGTAGCCATGGGCACCTAAGCATAAACACCTATGCGAACTTAGTGATGCATAAGTGGGAAAGAGACTTCATCTTCACTCATTCATGCTTTAAGAAAATTTTGGCTTATCGTTTTGTGGACGACATTTTATTGGTTTGGGAAGGATCAAAAGAAGAGTTTTTAGATTTTAAGAATTACTTGGAAACCACTACAACATACCTAAAATTCTCAGCTCACATGTCATATGAGTCAGTAAACTTTTTAGATGTATGCCTCAGTATAAAAAATGGCAAATTAAGTTCAACTTTATTCAGGAAAGCCTGCTGGAGAAACTCTATTCTGTGTTATGACAGTATGCACCCTCGCCATGTTTTTAAAGGGATAGTCAGAAGTCAGTTTCTTAGAATATCCAAAATTTGTAAAAATAATGATGATTTATCCTGTGAAGCAGATAGCTTGGAAAACATTTTCCTTGAAAGAAAATATGATAAAAGTCTGGTAAAAGACATTAGGTCACAGGTCTTAAAAGAAGAAAGAGATACTACTTTATCCTTAGTAAATAAATCCAAGCATTCTGTAGGATTTAGAAACTCAACCAGCATGAAAGGAATATTGAGTTTCTTCACCACATACACTAACGACAACATACATATCAGGAGAATAATTAATAACAATTGGAAAGTGCTAGTGTCTGACCACTATACGCAACAACTGGTAGGGGCAACACCTCATTTTATTTATAGGAGCAATAAAAGCCTCAAAAGAATGTTATGTGACAGACCTAGCAAAAATGAACAAGTTCCTGCAGAGAATGCAGGCACTTATCCTTGCCATAGATGTAGTTATTGTAAATTCATTTCTAATGAGCAAATCTTTATACACCCTGAAACCAAGTATGTCTTCAAACCAAGGTTTTTAGCCACCTGTGACAGCTCGGGTCTGATTTATTTAGCGACATGTATAAAATGTTCAGCATTTTATGTCGGTTTAACAAAATGAAAACTCAAAAACAGGGTGTATAATCACATCTATGATATTAAGAAACAGAATGAATTGAACGCCTTAGCGAAGCATGCACAAAGTTGTCCCGGACATTCTTTTGTTTTCAGAGTTTTGGAAATAGTTGAACCAAATTTCAGGGGAGGAGATTATATTAATTTGTTAGAGCTTAAAGAACTAAAATGGATTTTTAGACTAAAAGGACATTACTATCCAGGTTTGAACCTTTACGTCTCTATCAAACCTTACCTCAATGCACATAGGTAATATGTTGGAATTATACAATGTTTTTTAAATGTTTTTTAAATGTTTTTTACCATGACCTTTTATGTATTTCTATGTGATTTAATTTATATTCATGTATTAGTCCAATGAATTTATTCTGGCTCTGATAAGGTAGCAGCAATGTGTTAGTTAGTAAGGATGTAATTTTTACTTATTTATTTATTTATTCGTGGTAACACATCACATAACCATACACTCTATGGTACATATTATCAACTTTCACTTCATATATATAAGTTCAGTCATGATTTATCCATTTACATTTATGCTTTTTTGATTTTGATTTTCATTTATTTTTCTACCCCCCCCCTTTCCCCTCCTTCTTTTCCACTTTTTCCTTTTCTTTTTCTTTCTTTTCTTCGTTCTTCTTCACTCCTACCCCATCCACTACCCCACATTCTACTGTCTTTAGATCTTTTTCATTTTTTTCTTCTCATTTATTTTTTCTTTGTAGGTGCAATTTTAGCTCTTTTATGACCATACAAGTTGTATACAGGTCATATAAATTAAAATAAGAAATAGGTTGCAATGAAATAATAGGAAGTTCATACATAGATGTAATTTGGATTAGATTTTCTTTAGAATATTTTAATACGATGAACTATTACTCATATTGTATTATATTTTTGTCGAAGATATTTATTTAGCTTAAATGAACAGCAAGCACTTTAAACTGAAGCTTTCAGTATAAGATATATACATAGATTTATTAAAAATACATGCTTAAATATATATGCTTCATAGCAACATTCTAATTTAAAAAGTTGTTACTATAGCCCCTTTCATAGAGGATGTTTAAGCATTGATTTGGCATATAAGATATGTAACGTTTCAGTAAGAAAAGTGTTCAGAATTCATGCTTTTCACAATGTTTTTAACCACAGTCTTTTTAACTGCTGTATTCTAAGCCTTAATTGGTTTTACTGATTCATTGATTATGCAAATTGCTAGTTTAATTAATTAATTGTAGAAGAGCTATGTATATAAAAGAAGTTTGTTTTACTGAGTTGTTTTATGGTCTGAAGAAGCGTACAGGAAGGTACCACAAATAAACCTTTTTGCTTTTTATTTACAAGTCGTGTTGAGTCCGAAGTTTATATTTTACAATAATTCAGTTCTTCTAAACGTTTTAGCCAATAGTCCTGATACTCGATACCTGGTCACTGTTTGAGATACTGAAAAGAAATTATCAGTAAGTCAGTAATTTGATATGCTTTAGCTTTACTTTTGATAATAGCTTTTTATAAGAGAGACAAAGCTATGTGTGAGAGGGTAGTAGAGTTTTGCTGTTAGATAAAAATAGAATACAAACTGTTTGTGAAATAGATAATTGCAGGCATAGTCTCCTTAAAGGGCAGAGAGGAGGGAGATATAGATTGGTGAGACAGGGAATGAGAGAGAAAAAAAGGGGTGCCTCAGTGATGTGCTGCTAATATTGGGATCTTAAAAATAAATACTATTCAGTTTATAAAAGTAACAACATACATTAGTTTAAGCTAGTGACTGAAGGAAGGGCAGTAGAATGTGCCACAAATATGTTGTTGCAGGAAAGTGAAGCCCATTTCAGTTGCTGTCAGTCTTATGGAGCCTATAACAAGAAAATAACCAGAGATCCTGTAGAGATGTTTCATAAATTTTATCAACATTGTATAAAGCAGAGAAGTGGGAAAATCAAGAAAAAAGCACAAATGGAAACATTTATAGAAGGCTTAAATATGCAAAGGTTAGAGGTAGATGAGGCTCAACAACTAATAGTTAAGATAGGAGGAGATTAGATAAAAATGTTGATGTATAACCAATCTACAGGAAAGTGTCCAGGAACAGATAGTATTCTAGTGGAAGTCTGGAAAGTAGGAGGGGAGAAAGTGATAAAGATCTGGCAGGTTTTAACAGCATTTTAAAAGGAAGGGAGGCACCAACATCCTGGAAAAAAAACTGCGGTGGCCACAATACTTAAAGACAATAAAGACCCATCTGATACAGCTTCATATAGCCCCATTTCAATTCTAATCCATGATTATAAAGTGCTTATGTCTGTAATGGGTAAAACACTGGCTAAGGTGTTGCAAAAATTGATAGATCTGAAACAATGTGGTTGGTTTTGTGTAGGGGAGGTAAACATTTGACAACATTAACAGAACAATGATGCTACAGAGAGAGGAAGAATGTAAGATAATACCACTGTTATTGGTTGGTCTTCATGCAGAGAGTTCAAAAGAGTATGTTGTGATTGTTTGAGAAGGGCAATAGAAGTATATGCATTTCCTGATACAGTAATAAGGTTAACTAGAAGGATTTGTGAGGGACTGCGGGAAAAATCAAAATGTGAGGGTTCCTTTCTGATAAATTTTATCTGACAAGAGGAACCAGGCAGGGGTGTCCTCTTTCCCTTTGTTGTTTGTGTTATATTTAGAACCACTGGGAAAGAAAATAAGGAGCTCAGAAATTCAAGGATATAACTGGCAATGGTGTTCAAGAAACATTAGCTTTATTTGCAGATGATATTATTTTGTACCTGGTGGAACCAAAAAAAAAGGACATTTCAATGTTGTGGAATATTCTAAGACAGTTCCATTTTGGGGGGAATACAAAATTAATGAAGATAAAACAAAGGCTATAACTATAAACTATGTACCCACACATGAAATGGGCCAGCAATACCCGTGTTTAAGGAGAGAAGATAAAATTAAGTATTTAGTGTATGGATTAAAAAAGATTTGGTTATGGCAGCTAAGGATATGTGGGAAGAGACTAAATGAAAGACAATGCTAAAATTGAGAAACTGGAAGCTTAGCTCTTGTCTTTGAATGTGGATAGCAAGATACAAGAAATAAAAAAGTTTTAAGTTCCTAGTTTTATACACAGGTCAGGCATATTTTTATCAACCAGAGAAGTTGTGGGCAGTGAATGATTTTATTTGGGAGGGGAAAAGGGCAAGAGTCAAGTGAGATAAGATGATCTTTCCAACAGAACAAGGAGTTTTAGGATTACCTGATTTGAGGGGATATTTTAGAGCTACACAGTTAAAGCTGTTACACATAGCAAAAGCAGAAAGCTAAAAATTGAAGTGGAAATGGGTGATAATGAATGTGAAGACTGGTAGAAAAGGCTGAAGGCTGCCAGCCTTGTCAAATAGAATTTGGTACATAATTCTGTCATTTGTAAATACTGTGAAATGTTGAAGTTAACAATGTGGCAGCATTGCCCTCTGCTGTAAAGAAAGCTAAGTCAAGCATTTCTTGTTGGTCCTTTGAAATTAAAATTATTTCATCACTGCCTTTGATGTTTACAAGTCGGCTGCAGTCCGGCTAGATGAAGGATTCCTGCCTGTTGTTTTAAGGCTAAAGTTAATGACCAGAATTTACATATGGAATGTCCTTTATTGCTCTAACTGTAAAAGAATGTAAATGCAGTTTCTTTCAGCCTGGGAATACCAGGAAAGTGTTAAATGATGTAATGTTTTATCAGAACTATAGTTTCAATTTAAACAGTGAGAACCAGAGATTATTAAGCATTTTTGTCTTGAACATCCAACATAGCACTGCCTTATGCTCTCTTTATGTAAGTAGTATGTTAGAACTGTGTTTTCTCCTAGAAGTAGCTAGGAATTAGAAAATATTACACTATGTGTTTTTCTGTGATGTTAGAAGTGTACTACTGAATTATTTTTAAGTATTTCTGTGTGATCTCTGAACTCTTGACTAGCACTGACTGTGTAGTAGAAAGTAATGTCTGGTGGATTTAATTATTTATTATTAAATATTTTAAAACCTTTTAGCTGTGGCTGGTTTGTGTAGAGATAAGTTAAGCTCTAGAGTACATTGCATGTATATAAGGATCCTGTACCAAGTCACTCTAATAAGCATTGAGACTGTTTAGTCACATCTACCAACTGGATAATAATATTGCACAGTAATAATTGGACACCGTTTTAAGGGCCTTTGAGTAGCTGATAAATATTAGCTGGGTGGTGACAGTAATTACTACTGTATAGTCTGGGTAAAAGGGGCACAGCTGGAGAACCTGTGCCAGCCTTCCCCAGGAGTGTCTGTGTGGTTGTATAAACTTATCTCAAAGTGTGTGTGTCAGCAACTTGGGCAGGGACACGAAGCACTGGTTAGACAGAGAGGGTGCTGGAGATTTTAGCTTGCTCAGCTAGGCTGAGATCTGGACCCTATAGCTGTGTCAGTGGGGAGTCTTATTTGGGATCTGGAGAGCAAGGGAGCGACCCACCCCAGACTGACTGTGATCTCTGTGTGCTCTTAAGGAAGATTGCACTTTACTGTGTGTATTTGGTATCCTTTCCTCATATATGAGATGCTCTTTCTGGTGTTAGTAGTGAGGATTGAGGCTCCTTAATTGCTGGGCCAGAGCACGGACGTCACATATTAATTGGTGGCAGTGGTTGGGATATCCACCTCACATATTAATTGGTGGCAGTGGTTGGGATATCCATATCACATAATTGGTGGCAGTGGTTGGAATATCCTCACATATTAATTGTTTGGCAGCAGTGGGATATCCACATCACATATTAGTTACTTGGCAAATACTAATTGGCTTTTAGTGGTGTGGGTGGAATGAATCCTGTAACTTGTGTACAGTGAGCTTTGTAGGTGTTTTGTACTCTAAATCAGCCATGCCGTGAATACTCAAGAGTTCAGATCACAATTGTTTTATTTCTTTTGTTAGCTTAGTTAGTCAGGGTGAGCAGACAGCATGTCAGCAGAGGAATATGGAAAGCTGACAAGAAGCCAGCTGGCAGTGATGTGCCAGGATAGGGGACTGGTACATGGCAACTTGACTAAGGCAGGCCTGATTGCAGCCTTGGTTACAGCTCCATCAGAAAACAGCAACTAGGAGGACAGTCAGACTGGCAGTGGAGATATAATTCCCTCAGAGAATGGACAGCCCAACCTTTCTACGGTGGATGTAAAAATCCAGCTGGAGCTAAAGAGACTTGAGTTGGATGCCAGGAGTGTAGAATTAGAAGCAAATGAGAGACTGTGATGTTTGCAGGCTGAGGAGAATGAGAAACTGTTACGTCTGCAAGCTGAGGAACAAGAGAGGCAGCATGAGAAGGAGATGCTGACTCTTCGCCAGAGTCATGGAGGTAATGGGGAAGGGAGAAACTGGACCCCAGAAGCACAAAAGGTCAGTAAATGTCTTCCGCAGTTTAAAGAGGGGGATAATTTTGATAGTTTCATTCATATGTTTGAGAGGGTATGTAAATAGTATGAAGTTGACCAAGGGCTCTGGGTACAGTTCCTGACCCCCTTACTCCATGGTAAAGCTGTAACTGTTATGTCCAAAATGTCTGATGTTGCATGTTTTGATTATACTACTGTAAATATACTACTGTAAAAAAATAGTCTTTTAGAACTGTTTAAGCTAACACCTGAAATGTATAGGAAAACAGTTTCATGAGCATAGACGCAAGGCAGATGAAAGTGTGTGTGAATATGTTGCTGAATTGAGCATTTATTTCCATAGGTGGGTGAGTGGATGTCAGGTCACCACTTTTGAAGGGCAGGCAGACGTTTTGGTGAGGGAACAAGCCTTTAGCACTTTGCCTGAGGACATGAGGATCTGGTTAGCTGATACACTGTGCTACTTCAGATGAGTTGGGAAAGAAGGGAGAGTTATACCTGGCAAGCAGGGCAGCTCTGCTCAGGAAGGGGACCCCCAGTACTGCTCATGGGTCTAAAGGAACCCATGGTGGGCAGCACAGACTGCCACAACAGAATCTGCCAGTAGCAGGGAAGCCACTATTCCAGATACACATCCAGGAGCTAGGGTTAAATGTTTTGAATGCAACCAGTGGGGCCATGTGGCATACAGATGTCCACAGAGGCAAGGTGGGGAACCAAAGGTGAGGGAGCCAGTAAGTGGGAAAGACAAAATGCCAGTAGTAGGTTGTCTTGAGACAACAAGGGTACTAAACTACCATCCTGCAGATGTCCTGAGAGGGAAGGATTTGGATGAGGCAGTACCATGTGCTTATGCAGTTGCACACGGTCAGGCTAGGAGACAAGCATGTGGGTCTGGTAGCCAGGGGGAGACCCAGACAGACTACATACTTGCAGCCAGGACTGGTGAGGTGGTTATTTCAGGGAGGGAGCTACTCTGCAGCAGTGAAACTGAAAGTGAGCCACAGCTGCTTGTGGGTACTGATATTCCCTTGGACAGAGTGACTGCAAAGGTAGAGGTGAGTAGTAGTACCCAGGCTGACAGTGAGGCACCGCTGTCAGAGGATGCCAGACTTCCTGTGGAAGGGGAGCTGGGAAGGGTTACAAGGAGAGAGTTGAGACAGGCTCAGCTCTCAGACCCTACATTGCAAGGCCTGAGGCAGGTAGCTAGGGAGGCACCTGATTCTGAAGGAAAGGGGGAATCTGTATACTGGGACAAAGGGTTACTATACAAAGAGTGGACCCCTGAGGGAGGGCTAGAAGGTGAGAGAGTACAGCAGTTGGTAGTGCCTAGAGCCTACCATCTGGCACTTCTAGCCATAGCCCATGATATTCCTTTTGCAGTTCATATGGGCATAAAACATACGAAGAGGCATATATTATGCAAAACTTCTATTGGCCTGGAATTTCCAGAGAAGTAACAGGGTACTGCAGGACCTGTGAGCAGTGCCAAAAGGTAGGCAAGGCAGGAGACAAGGTGAGAGCTCCTTTGATGCCTTTGCCTGTGATTGAGGAGCCATTTCAGAGGGTAGCTGTGGATATTGTTGGTCCTCTGAGTACCCGAAGTTCCACAGGGAAAAAGTATATCCTAGTGGTAGTGGATTATGCTACATGATACCCTGAGGCAGTGGCTTTGTCCTCCATTGAAGCAGAGAAGATGGCAAATGCTTTGTTAGAGATTTTCAGCAGGGTAGGTTCCCAAAAGAAATACTGTCTGACAGAAGTGCAAATTTCATGTCAGACCTGCTGGGTTCTCTGTGGAAGTCTTGTGGGGTGAAGCACATGAAGACCACCTCCTACCATCCCCAGACTGATAGTCTTGTTGAGAGGTTAAACTTGACAATCTAGTACATGCTACGGGCATTTGCAGATCAGTTTAAGAGGGAGTGGGATAAATATTTGCCCCATCTGTTGTTTGCTTACAGAGAAGTTCCCCAGGAATCCACAGGTTTTTCACCGTTTGAGTTCCTGTATGGGCATAGGGTGAGGGGGACCTCTAGATTTAATTTGAGATGAGTGGGAAGGTGAGTGCAAGTCTCAGAAGGAGTCTGTTGTGGCATATGTCCCAAACCTCAGGACAAGGCACAGGGAACTCATGGGCTTGGCCCAGGAGAACCTGGCAGAAGCCCAACAACAGAAAAAAGTGTGGTATGACAGGAATGCTCGAGCTAGAGAGTATGCTGTGGGGCAGCAGGTAATGGTTCTGATTCCTGTCCGACACAACAACCTGCAAGCAGCTTGGGAGGGACCCTACAAAGTGGTAAGAAAGGTAAGTGATGTTAACTACATGGTGGAACTGCTAGGCAGATGGCAGGGACACAGGTTGTTCCATGTTAACATGATGAACCCTTACCATGATAGAGGCCCTAGTGCTGAGCATTTGCAGTGGATTGCAGGAAGAGTCTGAGGGAGATCTGGGCACTGATTTCCTCAGTGAGGCTCAGGCTGACACCTCAGTGGGAGGGGTAGCAATGTCCCAGCAGCTATCTCCTACCCATGTTCAAGAAATCCGAGCATTGCTGCAGGAATTTGGGGACATGTTCTCTGGGAAACCAGGGTGCACCCACTCGGGGCAGCACTGGGTGGATACAGGACCCCAAAAGCCTATTAGGCAGGCCCCTTATAGAGTGCCTGAGAGAGTCAAACAGACCCTGAGGGAGGAGGTACAGGAGATGTTGGAACAAGGGGTGATTTAAGAGTCCAACAGTCCCTGGGCCTCCCCAGTGGTGCTGGTGCCAAAGAGGGATGGCAGCACCAGGTTCTGTGTGGACTACAGGAAATTAAATAGTCACACAGAGTCAGATGCTTACCCCATGCCTAGGACAGATGAGGCCCTAGAGCAGCTAGGTGGTGCTAAGTATCTTACAACCATTGATCTTACCAAGGGTTACTGGCAGGTGCCCTTGACTCCCAGTGCTAGAGAGAAGTCAGTCTTTGTGACTCCTTTTGGCTTATATGAGTTCACAAATATGCTGTTTGGCATGAAGAATGCCCCTGCAACTTTCCAGAGGCTGGTAGATAATATCCTAGCAGGAGCAGGAGGGTTTGCCCTTGCTTACCTAGATGATATTGCCATTTACAGCCATTTCTGGCCAGAGCACCTTCAGCATGTCAAGAGGTGCTGGGCAGACTAGAGGGCAGGGTTGACCATTAAGCCGAGCAAATGTCAGGTGGGTATGGCAGAGGTCTCCTACCTAGGACATAGAGTGGAGAGTATTAAGATAAGGCCAGAACCTGCCAAAGTGGAAGCCATTCAGGCATGGCCTGCACCTGTTACTAAAAGGCAGGTGAGGGCATTTTTAGGGACAGGTGGGTACTACAGAAAGTTCGTCCTCTGTTATAGTACCATAGATGCTACCCTCACAGACCTGACAAGGAAGAACAGGCCAGATAAGGTAGTGTGGACACCAGCATGTGAGCAGGCATTCCAGAAGCTTAAAGAAGCTTTAGGAGGACCCCCTGTGTTAGCCAGTCCAGATTACAGCAAAGAATTTGTTGTGCAGTTGGATGCTTCGAACCATGGGGTCAGGGCTGTACTTTTCCAAATTTCTTCAGAGGTGGAAAGCCAAATTTCTTCAGAGGCGGAAGAGCACCCAGTGGTTTATCGCAGTCATAGGCTTCAACCCAGGGAGGAATGCTATGCAGCTGTAGAAAAGGAATGTCTAGCCATAGTGTGGGCATTGCAGAAACTTCAGACTTATCTGTATGGAAGGAAATTCACTGTTATGACAGATCACAACCCCTTAAAATGGTTAAACAGAGCCAGCCAGCAAAATGCTAAGTTGCTAGGTTGGAGCCTAGGGTTGCAAGCATATGATATGTCAGTGCAACACCGCAGTGGGAGTAGCAATGCCAATGCAGATGGGGTCTCAAGACACAGAATGGGGTGAGGTACACCCAGATAGACCTAACCCTCTCAAGCGGCATTTCTCAAGGGTCACTTGAAAAACTAGCTTGAGTTCAATGGGGGGGGGGTGAAGACTGGTAGAGAAGGGTGAAGGCTGCCAGCCTAGTCAAATAGAATTTGGTACATAATTCTATCATGTGTAAATACTGTGAAATGTTGAACTTAAAACAATGTGGCAACATTGCCCTCTGCTGTAAAGAAAGCTAATTCAAGCATTTCTTGTTGGTCCTTTGAAATTAAAATTATTCATCACTGCCTTTGATGTTTACAAGTCGTCTCCAGTCAGGCCAGATGAAAGCTTCCTGCCTATTGTTTTAAGGCTAAAGTTAATGACCAGAATTTACATGTGAAATGCCCTTTATTGCTCTAAGTGTAAAAGAATGTAAATGCAGTTTCTGTCAGCCTGGGAACACCAGGAAAGTGTGAAATGGTGTAATGTTTTATCAGAACTGCAGTTTCAATTTAAACAGTGAGAACCAGAGATTATTAAGCATTTTTGTCTTGAACATCCAACTCAGCACTGCCTTATGCTCTCTTTATGTAAGTAGTATGTTAGAACTGTGTTTTCTCCTAGAAGTAAATAGGAATTAGAAAAGATTAGACTAAGTGTTTTTCTGTGATGTCAGAACTGTACTACTGTATTATTTTAAATATTTCTGTGTGATCTCTGAACTCTTGACTAGCACTGACTGTGCAGTAGAAAGTATTGTCTGGTGGTTTTAATTATTTATTATTAAATATTTTAAAACCTTTAGCAGTGGCTGGGTTGTGTAGAGATAAGTTAAGCTCTAGAGTACATTGCATATATATAAGGATCCTGTACCAAGTCACTCTAATAAGCCTTGAGACTGTTTAGTCACATCTACCAATTGGATCATAATATAGCACAGTAATAATTGGACACCCTTTTAAGGGCCTTTGAGTAGCTGATAAATATTAGCTGGGTGGTCGCAGTAATTACTACTGTATAGTCTGGGTAAAAGGGGCACAGCTGGAGAACCTGTGCCAGCCTTCCCCAGGAGTGTCTGTGTGGTTGTATAAACATATTTTAAAGTGTGTGTGTCAGCTACTTGGGAAGGGACACAAAGCACAGAGAGAGTGCTGGAGATTTTAGCTTGACCAGCTAGGCTGAGATCTGGACTCTATAGCTGTGCCAGTGGGGAGTCTTATTGGGGATCTGGAGAGCAAGGGAGCGACCAACCCCAGACTGACTGTGATCTCTGTGTGCTCTTAAGGGAAATTGCACTTTACTGGGTGTATTTGTTATCCTTTCCTCATATATGAGATGCCCTCTCTGGTGTTAGTGGTGAGGATTGAGGCTCCTTGATTGCTGGGCCATGGCACGGATGTCACAATGAAGCAGGGAGGTAATTCAAGAAGTAAGGAAGGACTGGTATTTTGGACACAGATCCTTAAGGAGAATAGCAACAGTCCTTCCGAATATTATAATCATGAAGTAGCAGAAAGAATACCAAGAACTAAGGCAACACAAGAATGGAGAAAAGTTCTGCTGGTAAGGATGACTGCAATTAGAGATACAGAAAATAAATGAGAGGCTGAAATTTAATGGAAGAAGCTGACAAAGGAACCAAGGGTATTGGGAACAAATAATTAGAGAAGGAAAGACAATATAATGGGAAGAGGCCAAGAAGACATTTGGATTACAAGCTAATGATTGCCTTCCCTATCAAGGATTTATATTAAGAGTACAGGCAAAGAGAAAGGAAAACTTTTTAGTAGAATCTAAAACAGAAGCTGCTGTTAAAAATGGATAATTTAGTAGGGCATATAAAATGTATTCAAAAATCTTCCTTCTTTTGTTATAATTTCCCTTCTATGCCCCTCAGATACTTCCTCACTGTTGCAAATCAAATTCCATTCCCTACCTAAAAATAATAATCCCCTGGTGAAATCTGATTATTTCCCCTGAATTTTCTTAAGCTCCACTGTAGAAGTTTTAGGTGAAATATAAATATGTGCCAACATAATCTTCATCCATTGCCAGTAGCCCCTTAGTAATGCAAATTTACCATTGTTATCTTTTTTCTACTTCTCTCACTATTAGAGCTCCTCTAGCAATTAACATAAGCACTCCTCTTTTCCTTTGTCCCAAATATTCCAGTGAATAATCATCCTGGAATCCTTTCTTTATCAAACTCACATGCTCAGTTATTTCCAAATGTGTCTCCTGTAGCCTAGCTGTTTGCACCCTGCATTTGTAAATATAGTTTACTACTCTTTTTGTGGTATATACCAATTGAGACCATTCACATTGAAAGATAATATGGGAAGTGTTGCCTTATGATAAGAAGCTATTATTCCCACCTGTTGTGTACAACAGTTTTTTATGTCTAGTTTTAGCATTTGTGTTACATACACTAATGTTTAGCAGGTTGATCTTTTATATAGTTGTATTTTGTCATACCCATTTGAACTTATGTCATATCGTATACAAATTTTTGTTTTAATGAAAACTCTCAAAAAACACTCCTAGAATATATTAATAAAAACACAAAACTACTTGCATCTACAAATAATGAAGTTTAACCCTCCTAACAGGAACAATTGTCCCAGATTGACAGCTCCTCTCACAGGATTAGCTTGACCTATAATGGTTATCCATGCTAAGATGCATGGTACAATTTGTGTTTCTACTTACACTGTTATCTGCTTTTGTCTTATTTTTATTCCTACCCTAGATGTAGAAAACAATTTTAATACTTTCGGAAAACATTATCTTTCAGCCATTTAAAGAAAAATAGTATTCTGTTTTATTGTCTTTGTCAGCTTGTCTCCATAGAAACATGAGAACCAGATACACAGTTGCCTTCAGCTACAAACTTCTCATGTTGCACTGTAAACATTTGTTTGCTAATGGAAAACTTTTCTTTACATTCAATGTTCTTTTTATTTACTAACTTCCAATTAAAATTTGTTGTTAGATTAAGCCAAGAGCCTTAATCCAGTCATCCCCCTTGCAAAAATTAAGAAAATAACAGTTTTACTTATATCATGTAGCAATGCTTACATTTCTTAAAACTGAACAAGAAGAAAGAAAGAAAGGAGAAAAAGCCACTTGTTTAATTTAGTGTCCCTATTACACACAAAAATAACTGAAAAAGCTTTACTTTATAACATGCAGTATATATCATGTTTGATAAAAAAATAGTGATGTGAAGTTGTTCAATCTTGCCTTCGGCCAATTTGCAAAGCTTGAGGTCTTTACAATTTCTTACCATTGATGTGGTTGATCTTTTTTCTGTAATACCCCATGATATCGGATTACTATGGGTGGAGGAAGCCCTTAGGGAATGTCCCCAGGCTAGCCAAAATGATATCTTGCTTATTTTGGAATTGATTGAATTGGTGTTATACAACAATTACCTCTACTTTGCAGGGGAATACTTCAAACAAACAACAGGAGTGGCCATGGGTGCTAAGTGTGCCCCTACCTATGCTGATATTGTATTATCAGTATGGGAGAAGAAGTTCGTCTTCAACAGTATATTCAGGAGCAATTGGATATTTTATTCCAGGTTCCTGGATGATATCTGTATTTTTTGGACAGGCTCGACTAGCACTATAGAGGAATTTATTAGTTATCTCAATTCTACCACTGAATTTTTGACTTTTACTTACCAAGTACATCCAGAAAGGGTCAATTACCTGGATGTGACATTAAATAAGTGTGATACTGGTTTTCAATCTTGCATTTATAGAAAACCTACATTTTCAAATAGTTATATTTATTTTTTGAGTTCACATCCCAGGTATCAAAAGAAGGGTATTGTCAAGGGTCAGTTTGTCCGGGTATCATGTATGACCTCTGAGGAATCACAATATCAAACTGAATGTGTTAAACTTACAGCTATGTTTAAAGAAAGGGGTTACCCAGATGACTTTATATCCAGTGGAAAACAGGAGGTACAGGATGGTAGGTTAACTAAATTTCGACCCATCCTGGGTATTGGTAAATTGGATACATCCAAACATGATGGCGGATTAGGTGAATCCCTTTCTGGGTTCAACAAGGCTTTTATTACTGAATACAGTGTAAATGCTGGCTTCATTGGGAATATTGTTGAGCGTGAATGGGATTCCTTTCAGGATATTACAGATTTGAGTAATCTAAAAGGTAAAACAGTCAAAACAGTGTATAGAAAGGGTAACAGCATTAAAACCATTCTTGAACATGAGCCTAGGATAAATATATGTTCCATTTTGCATAAGGGTACATATAGGTGCGGTTCGTGCTCTCAGTGTAAACACATTATGCACACCGACAAAGTATTTCTCCCCTCTAGAAATAGATTGATCAGGGCTACTACATTCTCCAACTGCAATACCACAGGGGTCATCAATCTGGTTACTTGTCAATCATGTCTAGCATTTTATGTTGGTAAAACCGAGAGACCCCTTAAAAGGAGAATATATGAACATCATTATGAAATGGAAAAACAGAATTTTAACAATGCCCTATACAGACATTCCTTGGTCTGTTCTGGGGCAACTTTTGTATTTTTTGTGATCGAGTCTTGGGCCCGTGACAACAGGGGAGGCCCCTGGGAAATATAGTTAGAACATAGGGAGACGTACTGGCAGATTCTGCTTGAAGCTAATAGGAGTCCAGGTTTAAATGAAACCATTTCCATTGCACCATATCTTAAACTAAAGGCAGGGAAATTATAACTATTTTTGTTGTATCAACTCTTTTTCTAGCTTGTATATGATCCTATGACGGCTCATATTGTTTATTGTACAATTTATTGAGGTTACAAATTATATATATATATATATATATATATATATATATATATATATATATATATATATATATATATATATATATATATTGTTTATTTTATGCAATTTTATGATTTATGACATTCATTTTAGTATTTGGAATGTTTTTTATGCGTATATTAATAGTTGAAGTTTATCATGTTTTTATACATTTGTTTTTAAACCTTAATTGGTCAATTGTTTAATTGAAGTGGGTGACTGTATATAAGTTGTTTTTTAACCAACCATTGAGTATCTGATGAAGTTGAGGTGTTTTTGATGAAAATGTTGTACTTGTACTTACTGGCGTTAATAAAGAGAGTGGTCGAGGTCTTCCTGGACTGATATTTTTGGTTTCTTGGTTACATTTATCAGTAGAGTCTCATTTTAGGTATTTCAAAGCTTGAGGTCTCTAACAGCTCAAGGTCAAAGCCCTATCCCACAATGCACCACTACATTCCCCAGATCTAGTTTGCCATTGCAACTGATCATGCGTTTCTGTTAGAAAAATATGTATTAACATATGTGTGCAATGCTTATTTTAAATAAGGGAAGATTAACATGTTTTTATTCTATATGCAGCATTAGTTCTATTTGAAACTGAAAACATGCTTTTCTGAAATTGTGCTTTCTGACACTGCAAGATGCACTCTGACCTAGTTTGCTAGCACAGCAAAATACATGTTTATGCTTTGGAAATGTACTGGAAAGCAGGTGATTTTCTCCTAGGTCAGGAAATTAAATGGAGAATAATAATTTCTGTAGATCCATTCATTATGGACAATAAGCTCTGTTCGTGCTAATGAAAAAGTGCACAAGCTGTAAGAAAGTTAGATACTATAAACAATGAACTGCTTCAGAAATCTGTAATTGCATTGTGCTTGAATTAGCCATAGTACCTAGACTTGTAACATCACATAGAAAGAAAGTTATAATTGACCGGTGGTCGTCAAGGCCATCCTGTTTACTGAAAAAATCTTTTTTAAACTTTGAAGAGTCAGCTAGAAATGTGAGAAACATCTGTAAAGTAACAGAATTGTGAACTGGTGGTCTGCTACGTCAGCCGTAGTGGGCAATGCCTTGAAAGAAAGGTATAATAATTGTGACACTTCCTGATTTTAGTCAGACAAACTCTGTAACTGCATTTTTTGTCTCCTTGCGCAAGAATAAAGATACCTGAACTGAACCTTATGCTTTTGGTCTTTTGAAGTATTTTTCTCTGACATTTTTTGGTCCTTTGGAGCTGGAAACCCTCGTTTAGCCTGGGATCAGATGGGCCAGGTGGCATGAAACTGCGCAGGGAAGATACCACATCAGATCTTCTTCATTGAAAGACCTCCGACTGAATTGTCATGCAAAAGAGGCTAGCCACTTTTCTGATCTACGACTGAAGGTGGGTTCCATTTGAACAGTGAGTGACCAATCGCTGAGGCTCAGGTAGGGTGAATCTACTTTTTTCTGTTTTAGATCAGGGACTTGATTGTATTTATTCTGTAAGAATTTTGTTAAAATTCTGGGACAGAAATATTGCTATCTTGTCATAGATCAGGGAAACAGAATAAGTAGGCAGGTAGTCTGAAGGGACTGTAAACACTTGGTGGTACCACATTAAAAATAAAAGAGTTACGTAACATTTAAAAGGTTAGAACAAAATGGGTAACACGTGCACAAAAACGAAAAGACCCCAAAGCCCACCGTTAACCGAAGACGCAAAATATATGCAATCACAGTGCGCAGACAATGTTAGATATTATACTAAATGGGTTAATAAATATGAATTTGATGGAAAACTAGAAAGATCCTCGCTTATCAAACTTATTAGACAGCTAAAAACGATTCTAAAGGTCGGGTTAAAAAACAGCGTAAATTAGGAGTTCCTCAGGCACACAGGTGGATTGAGGAAGCAAACTGAAGAGAACAAAAGAATAAAAATTCAAAAGCAATGTTTCTAGACAAAGAGGATAATAACTTAGTTATAGCATCGGCCCCTCCACCCCCTCCGGTTCCGGTTCCCTTACCAGCTCCCTTACCGGAATATGAAACAAAAGAACAAACTGGCCCACCTCCACGATATCCAGTTATTCCTTTAAAACCACTACCGTTTGTCAGAGATCCTATCGAGACTAGGTCTCGAACACGTAATTTAAAAGGAGATATTGAATTATATCAAATGAATGGAAATTCACGGGCTATGAGTGAAGAAGAGATATGCCCACTCATAGAAGTACCAAATCCTCAGGCAGGACAAGAAGGGCAAGACCCAACTCTCTTAGTATACAGACTGTGGACACCGGAAGACATCCGGAAAGCCACAGAGGGAATTCCCCATCCAAAAGTTAATTTTAGAAAGTTCTTAGAAGACTTACAGGGTATGAGATTAAGTTGTCACTTAAATGGAGAGGAAGTAGAAAAAGTAGTCAGACAAATAGTAGGTCCAGATTGGCACATGATCAGTGGCAATTGGAACCCCCATGACGCTGCACTTAGGCCCCTCCCACAGAGCGCAGAACTAGATAACAGAGTGAAAGGTCTGACCAACCGAATTTCTGAGAAATGGAAGCCTAGGGCAGACTGGACTTGCATTAATCAATGCATCCGACAAAAAGGTGAAACTGTTGATAGATATTTTGCCAAATTATTAGAATGCTTTAACAATCACTGTGGAATGCAGGTGCCTGAAGATCAGACACAAGATTCCCCATATGAGCAGCAGTTAAAGAATGCATTTTTGAAATGCAGTATTGCATCCATAAGTAGTTTCATTACTAAACATATGGTAGACCATCGTACAAGCAGATTACAATCACTGCTTGAATATGCTAGACATGCCGAAAGGCATTTTAATAACAAAAAGAAAAAGCCCAAGTATTTGCTGTGGAAGATGGAGAAGTTTATTTAGTACAGTCCGGACAAAAGGGCAAAAAGAATGCCCAGGGAAACAAGCAATCTGATCAGGGATCAAAGGACTTTGAAGGGAGAAAGAAAAGAGGTGAGTGCTTCAAATGTGGGAAAAAGGGACACTTGGCAAGGGATTGCAAGAAGAATAAGAAGGCAGCAGTGGAAGACAAAAATGATGAGGGTGAGGACTTGACTATATGACAGTCAGGAATCGCTAGATAGGAATAATAGAGAAAGGACAAATGAGAATGTGATAGAAGGAGCAGAGAATGTGATAATAGAGGAAGTGCAGGAAGCTACCGATAGTGAAGAAAACGAAATATTAGACTTAGCCTTACTGAGCTTAGAGCTCTATCTAGCTGACACAAAACCAGAAGTGACACTCCTGGTAGAAGGGAGGGAAGTCAAATTTTGGTGCGATTCAGGGGCATCACGAACCCTGGTACATCCCTCCAAACTACCAGAAAATTCAGAATCACATGACTTTATACTAGTAAAAGCAGCTAATGGACAGCTGTATCGGGAGCCTCTCTCTCATAACATTACAATAACAGATCCTGTTTCAGGATTAACCCAGAAAAGCAAAATTGTTGTTTCTGCAAAATGCCCAGTGAACCTTTTGGGCAGAGATCTTATGCAACTATTAGGCATAGCAGTAGTTCCAACCATGCAGGGTATGGAAGCACAGCGACAAACTAATACTTTTGCAGTGCAAACGGAAGGTGAGACATATTACTGGTACAGCCAGGACTTAGTTACGACTGGCCCTGGAGCAGTAACTGAAGAGTTAATGAATGTAGCTATCAGTAAGTTCCCCTCCCTTTGTATTGACATACAACACCTGTTGCACTGTACTCTGTATTATTGTAATACACCAGGACCTGACAAAGAATATGAACAAGAATTGTTTAGAAATCATGCAAACAGATTAGTACTGTGTAATTTGTACTGGGACATGAAAGGGAACAGTGTAGTTAGCTGTTCATTACCCCAGGAGTTCTTTTCACTTTACAAATCAAATCTATTACCGCATGTTAGTTTAACTAAAGAGGAAGATTTAAAATGGATAGACCTAGGAGAGAAAGTCATGAAATGGGAAAAATAGACAGAATCAGAACTGTCAGAACAAGGAATAGAAAGACAGAAACTGAACTGGATAACACAAACACATCCAGCTGTACACTTGCAGTCCAGCAAAGACAGCTGAGAAGCCCTCTTATTAGAAGAGGAAGAAAAAGCTTTGTTAGACATACCAGAAACTCTCTGGTCAACAGGAAAGTCAGACATAGGACTTATTCGCACAGCAGGACCAGTTACTATCACGCCAAAGTCAGCATTTAGACCACAAAAGAGACAGTACCCCTTGAGAAAAGATGCAGAGGCAGGTATTAAACCTATCATAGCAGCTTTGCTTAAGAAGGGAATACTGGTGGAATCTCCTGATTCACCATGTAACACACCCTTATTCCCAGTTAGAAAAGCAAATGGAGAATGGCGTATGTTCCAAGATTTACAAGCTGTAAATGACGCAGTAATACCAAGAGCACCTACGGTGCCAGATCCACATACCTTGTTGAATGATTTAAAACCTCAACAGAAGTATTTTTCTGTGGTAGATATCAGCAATGCGTTCTTTTCGATACCGATACATCCTGACAGCCAGTATCGGTTTGCATTTACATTTCAGGGGGAGCGGTATACATATACGCAACTACCACAGGGCTATAGTGAAAGCCCAACAATATTCTCACAAGAGATGGCAAGTAATTTAGTGGGATTTATCCCACCAAGAGGTAGTCAAATTTTGCTTTATGTTGATGACATCCTGCTGGCCGCCCCTACCCAGCAAGATTGTAAGGAAGATACTATAGCATTATTAAAATTCCTAGCAGCTGAAGGACACAAAGTAAGCAAAAATAAATTGCAGCTTTGAAGAAAACAAGTGAAATACCTTGGATATGTAATATCCAAAGATGGCAGAACATTAAATGAGGACAGAAAAGTAGCAATCTTACAAGCACCAAAACCCGCAACCAAGAAGGAAATGATGTCCTTCCTGGGTACGACTAATTTTTGTCGAAGCTGGATCCCAAACTATGCTTTGGAATCTGTACCTTTAACTGACATGATTTTTAAGAATCCTATGGCAGCACAAGATTTAATACAGTGGACACCAGAAGCAGAATTAACTTTCTGCAAACTGAAACAATTGATAGCATCATCATTAGTTTTAGGATTACCAAATTATCACAAATATTTTTTCCAAACTGTAGATTGCAAGCAAGGTTATATGACATCAGTGTTGACTCAACAGCATGGGGACAAACAATGCCCCATTGCTTATTATTCATCACAAATGGACCCAGTGGCGCGGTCTCTACCCCACTGTGTACAAGCAGTAGTTGCAGCTGCAATGGCAGTGCAGGCTTCAGCCTCAGTAGTGTTATTCCACCCTCTCACATTGAGAGTGCCTCATGCAGTCACAATAATTTTACTGCAAGAAAAAGTAGCATATCTTTCCCCTGCTAGGCATCTTTCTTGTATGACTATATTGCTGAGCCAACCTCACATGACAATTGAACGATGTACTACTTTGAATCCGTCTACCTTGCTCCCAACTCCTGTGGATGGCACACCCCATAACTGCCTGCAGGTAATTGAGCAAAAGACACTGCCTAGAAAAGACATCATGGATGTTCCCTTGGATGATGCCGAGGTGACATATTACGTGGATGGCTCATGCAAAAGGAGTCCTACAGGACAGAACCTAACAGGTTATGCAGTAGTTTCTGATACTGAGATTGTAGAAGCGAAACCTCTACCACATAACTTATCTGCACAAGCAGCAAAGTTGATTGTCTTGCCACGGGCATGTACCTTAGCAAAGGGTAAAAGCGTAAACATTTTTACAGACAGTCGGTATGCTTTTTCTACTGTACATGTTTTTGCACAACAGTGGAAGAATCGAGGAATGGTGACATCTACTGGCAAACTGATTAACCATGCACAATTTATTTTAGATTTGTTATATTCTATTCAGTTGCCTCAGAAAGTAGCTATTTGTAAATGCATAGCTCATACAAAACAACAAGATAGGATTTCAAAAGGCAATGCAAGAGCTGACACAGCTGCAAAGCAAGCAGCCTCAGAAGCATTTCTTTTGAATGAAGAATTACAACCTTCTGAGATTTTAGACTTAGAAATGTTGAAAACAATGCAGACACTTACTACACAAACTGAAAAACAAAAATGGAAAAAACGAGGAGCAATTCTCAAGGAAGGGCTGTACATCTCCAAAGAGGGAAAACCGATATTACCGTCTAATTTATTTAGATATGCAGCTTTGTTGAGCCATGGGCAGAGCCATGTCTCAACAGGGGGGATGGTACAGTTAGTGATTCGGGTATTCGCTACGTACAGGATTACAAACTACACTAAAAAGTTTTGCCTGTCATGTCACACTTGTAATAAACATCATGCACAAGGGGCGTTAAAGCCCAAGCAAGGGAGTTTCCCTACACCACCGTATCCGTTTCATACTATCTGTATGGATTTCATAGAATTGAGCAAATGTGAAAATAAAAAGTACTGCCTTGTCATTGTGGATATGTTCTCCAAATGGGTGGAGGCCTTTCCGACTAGTAAACCAGATGCAGCCACTGTTGCAAAGACCCTAGTTAAAGAAATTATTCCTAGATTTGGCATACCGGATAGGATCTACAGTGACAATGGGACACATTTCGTTAACCAAACTATACAACAGTTGAGTCAGTTTTTTGGGATTTCTTTAAAACATCACTGTGCATATCACCCTCAATCTGCAGGGTTAGTAGAGAGGCACAATGGAGTTTTAAAGAATAAGCTTAAAAAACTCATGGTAGACACACAGAAGAACTAGGTGTACTGTTTGCCCCTGGCACTGATGAGCATGAGAACTGTTCCGAATGCAAAAGGATTGACACCTTTCGAAAAGATTTTCGGATGAGCTTATTATATACCTCAGTGGAAACCTCTCATGCCTGCAGACCAGGAAGCAGATTGGACACTTGCAGAGTATATGAGGAGTATGCTGAATAACAAACATCTTTTACAGTTTAATTCTGTTTCAGATAAAGACCAAACCAAACTATCCAAAGTAGCAGTAGCCCCAGGCACTTGGGTCTGGGTGAAGACAATCAAAAAGAAGAATTAGACGACACCAAAGTGGGAAGGTCCGTATCAAGTACTGCTGAGCATGCCCACAGCAGTCAAAATTGCGAAACGTTCATCTTGGATTCATTTCACACACTGTAAACTAGTCAAAAACTTTGAACTTGATAAAACTCTTGCTAACACACAGCAGCAGTAGAATGACAAGACCCAGAGATAATAGAAATAGTGAACGACTTCAGCAGTGTTGCATAATCATCTTAATAACTGCATTAGTAACAATGTTCTTTTTGCTGTGGCCTTTCTTTTCTTCAGCCACACCAGCTAGACTGAACAAATGTGATTCAACACTCATAGACTGGCATCCGAACTTTAACACTTACCAAGCAATCAAATATATGTATGCTGACACTTTTAATATTTCGAATTGTTGGATTTGCACAGCTATACCAACAGCATACGGGGGATTATTGATGGCTGCTGTCCCCCTAGGGGTCAATGAGACCTGGGAAAACTTGATTTTTGAGACTACACCTGTAAAATCTAGAGACAAAATTGCATTATTTCTACCTGTTACACAAACAGGAATTGTATGCTTTTTTAAGAATGACACGATTCAAGTAGGTTGGAGCAAATGTAATGTAACTGTTTCTTATAAATGTTATATTAAACCTAAAAATGCTAAAAATACAGAAACAATTTGTGATGCAGATTATGACTCATACTTTGAGTCCTTGCATAAAACTGTCAGTGATATACAACATAATCCTATTCTTTTAAAGCAACTGTCTATTATAGATAAGAAAATGTTTCATGCAGGGAAGGTGTATATCAATACTAAGGTAGAAAACTGTTATTTCATATGTGGGAAAAAGGCATACAAATGGTTGCCTGAGAATTGGTCCGGCAGTTGTTTTTTGGGTTACCTGGTCCCAGCCATACGACACACTACAGCTTTGCCTCATGGGAGAATTTGAAACGTCAGACGTCGCAAAGAAACCTGAAAATCCAATCAAGAAACCTGAGAATCTGATGGGACACATCGTAGCAGGCTGGAGAAACCATAACTCTGTGAAAGATGAAAGTAAACTAGCACACATGGACTTGAGTGACACTATCATATCCTGGGCTGGCATAGCCCCTGCATATGGTGCAGTTAAATCAGTTTGGGAACTGAGAAAGCTATCCAAATTTCTCGAGGTCATGAGCAATGCAACTTGTTCTGCTCTTGAATTAATGACTGATGAACTGAATGCAATGAGGACTGTGATGCTTCAAAACCGCATGGCTCTTGACTTCACCCTAGCGGCGAGAGGTGGTTTGTGCGCTTTAATCAAAGACGAGTGTTGTTTGTTTATTCCCGACAATAAACACAAGATCAACGATCATTTGGAAGTGATTCAGCAAGTGTCAGACATGACCAGGCCAGGCCCGAACCCACTGACGGACTTTTTCCAGAATTTGTTTGGGGGGGGGTGGGGTTCCATCCTAATGAACATCCTGATTGCCATTTGTGTGGGATTACTTCTGTTAGGAGCATGTATTTGCTGTGGTATTCCCTGCATGAAAAAAATAATCAAAGACTTTATAGACATGTCAGTTTCTGAGACTTTGTATCAAAGTACTGAAATTGAAGAACTGTTGAAAAAGGAAACGCTTTCATAAGTTTAAACTGAATGACTCTCTTAGTTGCAAATCCTCAAAGGAAGAGGTTAGGAGAAGAAACAAACTGTTTATGCTTTTGAAATAGAATAAAATGTATTAACAGGGGGGAAATGTTAGAAAAATATGTATTAACATATGTGTGCAATGCTTATTTTAAATAAGGGAAGATTAACACGTTTTTATTCTATACGCAGCATTAGTTCTATTTGAAACTGAAAACATGCTTTTCTGAAATTGTGCTTTCTGACACTGCAAGATGCACTCTGACCTAGTTTGCTAGCACAGCAAAATACATGTTTATGCTTTGGAAATGTACTAGAAAGCAGGTGATTTTCTGCTAGGTCAGGAAATGAAATGGAGAATAATAATTTCTGTAGATCCATTCATTATGGACAATGAGCTCTGTTCGTGCTAATGAAAAAGTGCACAAGCTGCAAGAAAGTTAGATACTATAAACAATGAACTGCTTCAGAAATCTGTAATTGCATTGTGCTTAAATTAGCCATAGTACCTAGACTTGTAACATCACATAGCAAGAAAGTTATAATTGACCGGTGGTCGTCAAGGCCATCCTGTTTACTGAAAAAAATCTTTTTTAAACTTTGAAGAGTCAGCTAGAAATGTGAGAAACATCTGTAAAGTAACAGAATTGTGAACTGGTGGTCTGCTACGTCAGCCGTAGTGGGCAATGCCTTGAAAGAAAGGTGTAATAATTGTGACATTTCCTGATTTTAGTCAGACAAACTCTGTAGCTGCATTTTTTGTCTCCTTGCGCAAGAATAAAGATACCTGAACTGAACCTTATGCTTTTGGTCTTTTGAAGTATTTTTCTCTGACAGTTTCTCTACAGCTTAGGCCGTTGAAGAGATAAGTTTACTATTTTGTGCTAAAACTTTCAGAATAATCCTAATTTTTCATGTTAGTTAGTGTTTATATAGGCTTGTAGTTAGGACAGTTTATCCGTTTATGGATTATATATCCTTTTTGACCGAAATCATCTCCCTAGTTGGGCGTTGGCCCCCGTTTTCTTCTATCTGTGTTTAGCCATTAGGCTTATTTGCCCTATCCTTAGCCAAGTTAGACTTTTGCAGTTTTCTGCAATTTTTTGTTAGCCGGTTAGGCTCTTAGCCATTTTTAGGCTTTTTCTGTTATTTACCTTAGCCTGTTTGCCTTATTCTGTGTTTGCATTAAACATTAGGAAGCTACAGTAAGCTGCCTTTTTGTACTTGTAGACGGTTAGGCTTAGTTTCATTTGCTGACAGTGTATTGTTGTTTTCCTTGCTGACTTCTGTATTTTTGTTACTATGTCAGAGAAGGCAAAATCAGGGTTTAAAAGATGCCCTAAATGTAATCAGAAGATGTCAATAACTGATGGCCACACCACATGTGTGTATTGCTTGGGTGAGGTCCATTTACAGGAGGTTTGCTCCATTTGTCATGGGTTTAGCGCTAGAGTTTTGGCTGAAAGGAAACGTAAGTTAGTGTAGCATGGATTGATTAAGTCTGCTTTCCAATCAGACTTGAATTCTGCTCCGGGACAACCAAAACCTTCTTCACCAGCCTCTTCAACTAGTTCGGGTCCGAAGGGCTCTTCGTTTCTGAAATTTTCTAAGAAAGCTCCTGTCTTGGCTCCATTGTCATCGGAACCGACCATAGAGGTAGTTGGTAAGAGCTGGTCCACAGTCTTGGAACCGGTATCTCCTACCTTGAGATCCCTGATTCTGGGTTCACCGACTCCATCTGTGGTTTCCTCTTGAGCTTCCAGACTCTCTCTGATTCAGATGTGGATTGAGTGGTATGGAGACTTTTATAGGATCCAGCGCTAGCTAAAATTCTGTTGGCTTTGACTCAAGCAGCTTTGGAACTGACAAAGTCCTCTCCTGTTGTTTCTGCTCCTCCTCCAACTCGAATCGAGACATCGGAGCCAGAGGAGGCTATTCAGTCATTTGTAGAACCGTCAGTACTGACACTTCTGACCTGTCAGTACAGACAACCCTGATGTCCTGTGCTCCAGCAGTGGAATCTGGGAGCCGACCCTCTCCTGTCGGTTATGGGAGGGAGTCGAACCGATACGTCAGTTCCAACTCTTCCCCTTGGGGCTTCAGCGTGGATGAGTTCGGCTCCTACCTCTGGCTCAGAGCCAGCGGTTCTGGTGTGGGAGGAGTCTTCGACCCGGGTGCTTCCTCGCATCAGAGCCGTGGTGCCTTTGATGCCATGAGGAGGGCTTTGTCCCTCCCGGACTGCCACAACTTCTGATATGGCCACCTCCTCCTGAAAAGTGCCTGAATCTTCCCTGCTACCACAGATTCACTGTAAGCATAGGGATCCAGAGCCACAGGACGCCCCTTTGGGGGAACCCTGCTCTTTCAAGACCTCCCCAGAAATTCCCACTGAGGAGGTCCCTTGGCAGAGGTTATGTAAGAGGAGACATTTAGATTCCCCCAGGAATTCATCATGTTGAACACTGATTTGGAGGAATCAGAAGGATCCCCAAGGTCCCCTTCTGAGGATATCTCCTTTGGGGATATCCTTGAGATCCTTAAGCAGAGGGGTGACTGGCAGCCCCTAAACCCTACCAAGGATGAATCAGTGCTCCTGAAGATTTTTGGGTCCCGACCTTCCACCTTTTGGGTGTCTCCGCTCTTCGATGAGTTGATGGATTTTTGGCTCGAAGGGCGTGGGAGTCACTGGATTCTATGGAGCCTGTCCCTAGGAGGCCCAACAAGTACATTTCAGCGCCTCAAGATAAGTCCTTTTTATCCAAACCAATACCTGTTGATGCCATGGTGGTGGCAGCAGCCAGTATGAAAGAGATGTCGGAGACTTCTACATCTGTCCATCCTCCTAATATTGAGTATAAGATCATGGACAGATACGGGAAGCACATGTTCAGTTCTATGACCTTTGCCCTTTGGTCATTGAACTATCTAACCCACTTCACAAGGCTTCAGAGACATCTCCTGAAGGAGCTTGGAGATACTTTCCAGGGTGCAGTAGCCGATTCAGCGGTGGACATAGTGACGTCTCAGCTTGCTACCCTCAATTCCATCATAAACTCTTCCATGCGCCTCGTGTCTTACCCAGCTGATGGAATCAGTAGGGCAGCGGGTACAGGAATTGCTTTGCAAAGACATTCCTGGATGCGTGTATGTTCTTTTGCGGAACCTTTCAAGTTATCATTTGTGAATGCCCCCTTCGATGGTTCTTCCTTGTTTAGACCAAAAGATAGAGACCCTCACCAGATGTGAGCAAGATGGTAAGACTCTATCTGCCATAGGAGTTTGTTTTTCTACCCTTACTAGACCTTATCCCAAAGGTCAATGGGGAGGAAAATGTGGTTCTGTAAGACCCAAGGAGCCTTTCCGAACTCACAAGGTGAAGCCTCCTCCAGGGGCAGGGGGGGAGGCAATGGTGGAAGATGACACCCACGCGGCAGAGGGGGTCCGCAAAATCAGGGTGACAGGGATCAGTTTCTTGGGAAGCCCTATCAGTGCTCCTGAAAGGAGGCCGAGCTGTCCTGCTCTGGAGGCAGTCGGTGGACGTTTGTCTTTGTTTCTAGGTGCCTGGCTAAAAATCTCAGAAGATCAGTGGGTACAAAACTTTATATCAAGAGGATATTCCATCCCCTTTCTCTCACAACCCAGACCAACAAAAGGAATCCCTGACGTTCCACCCAGTCTGCGGGATGGCATCTGTAGAGGTCCAAAAACTATTGCAAAAAAGAGTCATCCAGTCAGTCCCAGCAGACCAACAAGGATCCAGAACTTACTCAAGATTCTTTTTGGTACCAAAGATAACAGGGGACTGGAGACCTATTTTAGACCTCAGCAGACTCAACAAATATGTGGTAAAGACGAAGTTCTGGATGGCCACGCTTCAGTCCATACTCCCATTCTTATGTGCTTTATAGATCTCCAGGATGTGTACTACCATATAAAAATGGCCAGGCCATCCAGGGGATCATCTGTGCTTCAGGCTGGGAGCCAGTCACTTCCAGTTTCAGGCCCTGCCCTTTGGTCTCAGTACAGCCTCCAGAGTGTTTGCCAAATGTATGGCAGTGGTCATGGCTCACTTGAGACATTTAGGAATCCCGATGTTTCCTTACTTGGATGACTGGCTCCCACCAGACATCAACTTATACGGGCAAGGGACACTGCCTTAGATCTATGCTTCCAACTGGGTATTACGATAAATTCATAAAAGTCTGCTTTATTGCCATCGCAGTGTACAGTCTTTATAGGAGCAGACTTAGACATGGTCAGCATGTCCCTGAAGCTCCCTCTAGAAAGAGTGCTTACCCTTCGACAACAAATTGTGGATCTCCTGTCAAGACAAAAAGCACCAGCATCACAGATTCTCAAGTTGCTCGGCACTATGGCAGCAGTGATTATTGCAATACCCCTTGTGAGATCTTACATGCACATTCTTCAGTAGCTGCTATTCACACAGTGGACATTTCAGGACTTACCAAGGAATCACCCAGTTCTGATTACTAACTCTTGCAAGGATGATATTCGGTGGTGGCTAACGTCCAAGATGGTGACTATGGGACATCCATTTGTCCTCCCTGCTCCAGTTGCAACAGTGACCACGGATGCCTCCCTGATCAGGTGGGGGGGCATTATCAGGGACGGACAGCCCAAGGTACATGGCAGGTTCATGAGGCTCATTTGCACATAAATGTCCTGGAGATGAAAGTGGTTCTTTTAGCATTGCAGTCCTTTCAAGACTCTCTTCCCCTAGACACGATTGCGATCCAGTCAGACAACATGTCCGTAGTCTGGTACATAAACAAACAAGGAGGAACCAGATCTTACCCCCTATGTCAAGAGGCTCTAAGATTATGGAAATGGGCAGAGTCCACCCAGCGCTTTCTGATAGCAATGCACATCCCGGGGAAATCCATCGTGATAGTGGACAGACTCAGCAGAGCTTTTCTGTTACCTCACAAGTGGTCTCTCAAGAATGAAACAGCAGAAATGATTTTCCGCAGATGGGGCAAGCCTTGCTGCGAGCTCCACAAACACCAAGTGCAGCAACTACTTTGCCCTGATCCCTCAACAGGGACAACCCCCGAGGGATGCACTCGTCCATGATTGGCCCTCGGGACTCCTTTATGCTTTCCCTCCATTTCCCCTGATTCCCAAAGTCTTACAGAAAGCCAGTTTTCTGAGCAGGACACTTATCTCAATAGCCCCATATTGGCCTCATCAAATTTGGTTCCCCTTCCTGAAGCCTCATCTACTGGAGGAGCGTTGGATCCTGGACCCAGTGCCGGATCTGTTGACCCACTCATCAGGAGCTCTTCACCCCTCTCTCCAGTCCATCAAACTGACAGCTTGGCTGCTCCAATTCCCAGAATAGCCAGGTTCCAGAATTTATCAGAAGAGGCTAGACATATTCTCTTGTCATCAGACAAATCTTCAACCAGGAAACTTTATCTCAGTAAGTGGAAAAGGTTTTCCATCTGGGCACAGCAAAATAACATTGACCCATTTCTGGTGTCCATTTCGGATATTTTGGAATTTCTAACAAAACTGTTCAATGAAGGAGCTGCAGCAGCAACCATTTGAGTCCAACTGGGTGCTATTTCTAATTTTCATATAGGTGCATCTGAAAATAGTATTATATCTAATAAGTTGGCTAAGGCCTTTTTGAAGAGTATGCTGCACTTAAAACCACCGATCAGATCTCCTACTGCTCTGTGGAACTTAAACCTAGTCTTGTCCAAGATAATTTCCTGCCCTTTGAAACTGCCTCTTGTGAGCTGAAATATCTTACTTGGAAGATCATTTTCTTGGTGGCCATTACATCAGCATGCAGAATTTTGGAGTTGCAAGCCATTTCTATTAAGCAGCCATACTTAATATCTCACAAAGATAGGGTATCCCTCAGAACGAATCTGTCATTCTTACCAAAAGTGTGTTCAGAATTCACATGTAATCAAACGATTGAATTACCTGTTTTCTTTCCCAATCACTCAAATCAGTTGGAATATATGCTTCACATATTTGACGTCCATAGACAACTTTGCTTCTATTTGAACAGGACAAAAGACCATAGAAGGGCGGGTCAGCTGTTTGTCTCTTTCTGGGATTCTAAAAAAGGTGCACTGGTTTCCAAATCTACCTCGTCTAAATGGCTCTCTGATTGTATATCCTTTATTTACTGTGAAGCGAGCATTGCATTACATGACAAAGTCAAGGTTCATTCTACAAGACCGGTTACTGCTTCTGTAGCCTTTTTGACCAGGCTACCAATTGATTCAATTTGTGCAGCTGCCACCTGGTCAAAGCCACATACCTTTATATCTCACTACAAAGTGGACAAGGCCTCTAAGGACAGAGCTTCATTTGGGTTTGATGTCCTTAAGCAGGTACTCCCATGAGCCACCCAAGATTGTGGTGCTGGGGACGCTACCCATCAGTAAGAATGAGAGCGAGATTGAACAACTTCACATAAAGAAGTTATGTACTTACCATAACATTCCATGTGAGTTGTTCATCTCGCCGTCATTATTATGACCCCCCACCTACCCCCATCAAATGTCTGGAAGTTCGAGAGGTTCTATCTTGGTTTTGGTTCTCCTGAGGAGTTTCCTCTCACAAGTGGTCTGTATAATTTCCTTGAAATCTGGGGTAGGTTTTACGCTAGTTAGCAACAAACAAGATCTGGGGAATGTAGTGGTGCATTGTGGGATAGGGCTTTGGCTTCGAGCTGTTAGAGACCTCGAGCTTTGCAAATTTGCTAACTCAGAGCCGAGGATCGGCTCCAAACCCATCAGTAATAATAAAGGTGAGAAGAACAACTCACATGGAATGTTATGGTAAGTACATAACTTCTTTTTAAGAACAAAAACTGTTTTACTTACAGTTACCTCTTTCCTTCCTCTTCCCCTCTCCTTAATGTTGTTCCAAACAGTGACACAAAGTAGGGCATATGGTTTGTAGTCCCCTACAAGTTTAACAAAGTCAAAAAAGTCCAATATTTCTAGGTTTTCTTGTTCCACCACATTTCATAAATGTGATTGATGTTTTATAATTCCACATTTATTCATTAATTTCAGAGTTGTTAATTTTCTTCCTGTTGATCTACATCTCCCATCTCCAGTGTCTGGTTCGTTTCCAACATACTCCTGGTTCCTGTAGTCAACTGTTGTGCTTTTCTTCTGTCTCTCAATCATTTTCCTTTTGAACACTGGAAAAGGTTTCACTGGCATAGGCTCTGTATGAGCTTTATTATCAGAAGAATAAGAAGCAGAATCCCCTTTTGTTTGATAGTTCAGTGGACAAAGTTTTATATTTCCTTCTTAGCATGTTCTACATCTAAAAATGACATTGACCCTCCAGGAACAAAATATGAAGATAGCTGGGTACAGCAGCTTGAATCTCACGCTTTCTTCTCAACATTGCTTGATTGCTGGGATACATTTGCTTCTCTTCTGCCTGTTGTACAGTGAATATTTATTTACCAGAATGTTGTCTCCAGTGTTGAGTACTTTTCCCTTCTGCCATGCTTTTGTCAGGATCAACTCCTTCTGTAGATATGGTTGCATCTTTACTAATACAGGTCCTGGCTGCTTTCTCTTGACCAGGTTTGGAGCATATATTCAATTAACAAATCCTGCTGTGGAATACCAGTCCAGTTAATTATTTGTGCTTTAAACTTAATACAGTCAGTTTTCTCTGTGCACTCTATCTTCTAACTCTACCTATTTTTTAATAGCTCTTCTTAAAAAGGCTAATACTCAGCTACACATTTCTGTCTCTGATTTTTTTGTGGTTTAATCAGTTCATCTGAATAACTAGTTAAAACAACTTTTATTTTTCCAGCCTTTTGTCATTTGGGTTAATAAACTCCTTCAGTGTGTCATTTATTTTTAATCACTTCTGAATACATTTGATTTATCTTTTCCTCTAAATTTCTGTAAGCTATCTCTTGTACCAAAGCTGAAGCTTGAACTGCTTTTTGCTGAACAGCTGCAGGTTTCTTCCTATTCACTGTTTTCTTTTTACCAGTTCCAGTTGATTTTCTTTCAGGTTCATTATTTTTTTCTTTTTTTGCTGGCATCTAGGCAGTGTACTTACTAGCCAGTAATTGAATTTTACTCAAGATGATAATATTACTGGCTCTTATCTCTGAGTTTCTTTTTTTCACACTGGGATAGCTGAAATTAAGCATTTGATCAGTGTGCAGCCATCTCCTTAAAGAAGCAGTTTTTGACAGGCCTGTCTGGTATGCTAAAGACCTTGATCACAGAGTTGGATTTGGCTAAACAGTAACAAACCAGGTAGGTGAACTTGTTTGAAGACCTTATTCAGCCATAATGTAAGCCAAGAGAGGCACATATAATAATTGAGACAACCAGTTTACCTCCGTACATCTGAGTAAAACATATACAAGCACATAAATTCAGTTACATCTGGATGTAAAATATGGACATGCCAAATGATAATGTGTTTATATAACACTGCTGTAAAGAGTCTGTTATGTTATCACAAAGAAAAAAAAAAGTTTGAGACTGCAGTCTCCATCAGTAACAATGTGTGGTTTCTTTACATCAGTTAAAGAAGTAAAATTTCTCTAGTCTGTATAAGTAGAATATACATTTGTATATATACTGATTCTGAATACTAGCACTTGTTGGGTCCCCCTTGGCAGAATAAAGAATAGTTACAATACAGCAAACTAAGTAAAAAAGTATTGGAAGAAGAAGAAGACCAGGATCCACAAATGGTCTTTATTGAGCACTTTCGTTTTCCTGTTCTTCTTTAGGTTGGTGAGTTCTTCAACTAAAACTGTCTGCTCTGAAATCTGCTTCTTAAGAGCCAAGCTCTTAAGAAGCAGATAGTTTTAGTTGAAGAACTCACCAACCTAAAGAAGAACAGGAAAACGAAAGTGCTCAATAAAGACCATTTGTGGATCCTGGTCTGCTTCTTCCAATACTTTTTTTACTTTGAATAGTTACAATATTTACATTCATAGACTGATCACAAATAGTGTGTGTGAAACCATATTTGCATTTGTATAGTCATCAATAGCCAGTACTGCAGTGTAAATGTTAAATAAATGTGAGTAGTATTTGAGTACCAAATGTAATAGATAGGAATTAGTAAACATATCTGCACACTTTACTCAACGTATACACAGATTTCACAGAAACATGAGTATAGGTATTATCATCAGCTGCTTAATTTAACAGATCAGTGAGTATAATCATGATCCAGGATTCAGGAATGTGTAACAACTTCCTAGTTTCTGTGGCATTTAAGTAAAGTAGATACATGCTAGACAGAATAGTAAATGAGCAAAGGCCAAGCAAGAGTGATATTGAACTTGAAGTACTAAGGTTTGTCTGTAAAGGAATATAGTAATCCAGAAACTGAATGACAGAAATCTAAACTAGAACGCACACCAAGACATCAGGATATGGTATGTGAAGTAGCTTTTATGTGTGATGGAAGACTGAATGAATTAGGGTTGTCAAAGAAGAAGTAAAGAAAGCAGAAGTGGAAATGGTAGGACATACTCCAAATGCTGTAGTACTATTTAGAGCATGCACTGGAGAATTTGATCTGTGATAAGATAATTATTCAAATGTAACTGGATTAATAGCTCAGGCATACCTTTTTGCCTGATTAATCTACATTTCTATATCAGTTGCATTTATTTTGAAGTGTAAGTTGAGATTTAAGCTTTTCCCTAAACATCTTCAGTTTTTCAAACTATGATGCCTGCCTGTTTGTTTTTTTGTTTGTTTATTTACATTTGTTTGCCAGGAGGTCTACTGGGCTGGGGTGAGCCCATTTTCTGTAGAGGATTGGGGAGAAAACCTCAAAAAAAAAAAAAAAACAGCATGATAAAACAACGTTGCCTGCTTTACTGATTGAAAAATAACTTGCGTACAGCAATACTTTAATTTGAGGGAAGGCACAAGACAGGTCATTAATAAAAGGTCAAGGATAGGCTGTTGTGGGGCATCTTTTCAGAAGTCCTATTCCACAATTATCTTCTTCTCCAGTTACCCCAAAAGAGCAGTTGGATAGATAGTCTTTAAACCATAGTGCATTTTGAGTGAAAACAGTTGCACAGCTACTTTGAAGTAGAAGTGCATAGTCCACTGTGTCCACAGCTGTTTTGAGGCCTAGAAATAAAGGACTTGTGAGCATGGCTTTGATCATGCAGTAATATATTTGATGGTGAGAGATTATAGGGATGCCACTGTGTCATAACTGGGAAAAAAGCAACGCTGTTCTTCTGACAGAAAGCTGTACCCAAGGATGTATTATAAAATTTGATTGGAAAACATTTTTACTAGACTCTTGATGAGAGGATGCAAGTTTGCTATTGGTCAAATGTCTGTTGCTGCTGAAGGTTCAGGAGTCTTTGGTAGCGTGTCTTTGAAACTATATGGTACTAACTTATTGGCAAGTGATAATTTTGAAATTAATTAGTTTACATAATAGGTAGCTACAAGTCTTGGTCAACAGTAAGAAATTTGAGTTGTAGTTATAATCAGTCATGTCAATTGGATCTTGTACCTCTGTATTATTAATGGCCTTGAAACTAGAAATAGAAAGGTGGGTAATGCATATAGTAGAGGAGCAGCTAATTTTGAAAGCTGAGCATTGTGGAAATATAAACCATGGGCTGTAGGAAAGTTGGCTGTATGATCCTTTTTGCTCTTAAGCAAAACAGTTCTGAGAGAGTTAGGTGTTTCCATTTTGGGAATGCCTTTACTGTTGGACACAGTTTTGCTTATTTCCCAGAATTATTTAGTTTGGTCTAAGTGATTGTTCTGATTTTCTAATCTATCATGCAATGGTGGAGTTAGTGTTTATTCTTACTTCTTATCTTAGTGTTAATATTCAGAATACTTATTACGGTTGAGAGGGTCTACTTTCCATGTGTCCCACACTTTGCTTCTCTGTTTTATCTGACATTTCAGTTTGTAGAAAGCCAGGGTGTTTTTATAGCTTGTCTTCTGGGTTTTTCAAGTGGTTATAGTCTGTCTTGAATAGGAGCTGTCAAAATGTAAACGTTAAAGGCTAATCTAGAGTTGGTACAACAGCCGAGATCTCCAGTCAACATTTTGCAGATGTTCATCGTGTTTCACTGTTGCAGTCATGACTGTAGGGTTCTCCCCTGCCAGCAGGCAGTCCTCGGTCGGCCAGAATCCCAAAGTCTGGGTCTGGCGTCGGCTGTTCAACCATGCTCCCTGACGTCAGAGCGCCAGGAGTACAAAGCTGACAGCCGACGCCATGTTCTCCAGTCTTTCTTGCCGTGCGGTGATAGCAGTTCGCAAGTGCCGGTCGGATGACAACTGACAATTTTTTTCTGAAAAACTTCAGTCCGAAGACTTTCTTCTCCCCTCAAAGGTAAGTACCCCGTTGGGGAAACTTTTTTCTTGCTCCAGTCCGATGTCAGAAAAAGTTAATTGTATTTCATGTGGGAAGCAAATACCTCATAAGGATTTTCATTCTTACTGTATTCCTTGCTTAGGCCCTGACCACGACGTAGCTAGTTGTCGGTTTTGTGCTAGATTCAATCAGTGTACAATTAAACGAAGGTACGATTTTGCATTTCATTACTTCGGTAGGCGTTTTAACTACAAAATGTCGTCGGATACGGTTCTGGCTACCGGAGTTCACAAATGACGCAAGGATAAAGACAGGCCGAGGTCCAAATCTGACGATATCGCACAAGCGGAGCCAGCTTCAGGTTCGGCCGTCGTCAGTGAGGCGCTTTTGCAGCCCCTGTCATCGGCCATTTCGGAACCGATGGCCGAAACGGACTCCCACGAGGAGCCAACTAGGCCTTTGAATATTTCTATTGCAGGACCTTCGGACAATGCTCCTTTGGATGGGTCCGGAGCCGCTGTGCAGGTACCGGATTCCGAAGGGGTTTTCAGGCCTACTCAGCTTCTAATAAAGGCAAAGACTCCTTCCAAATTAAAGACTGCAACTCAGGCCTCGTCTGAACCAGCTCCCAAGTCACAGAAACAGTTACTTAAGATGGCGGAGGATTTACTTACTATGATTAGGGGTTCACATCCCCCTCCAGATAAAAGGCCAAGGCAGGAAGTTTATTATGTTTCCTCTGATCAGGCTTCTGTTTCTTCAGTTTCTTCTTCTGACCAGGAATATTCTTTCCCTCCTTATGAGGATTCTGATGCTGAGGAATCCATTTCTTCAGCTTCTCCCCCTGAGGATTTCTTTTTTGGGGAAACTTTGCATGAAATGAGGGAACATTTCCACTGGGAAGGACAGGAGTATTCGGAATCTAAGAAAAGACTAAGGGATTTTCTTCTTCTCCCCCAACATAGACCTCTGGCTATTCCTCCTGTTTTGGATATTGTGGATGATGCTTTTTTGGAGGCTAACTTAACCCCTGACTCTTTTCCTCCTGCTCCTGTTAAGCCTGATAGATATTACAGGGTTCCTGATTCCCACCAGTTTTTATACAAGAACCCTACTGCTGACCCTGAAACCATTTCTCAGGGTCCTAAGGGAGTTAAGGCCGCTTCTGCCAAAAACCCCATTCCCACTGAGAAGGATTCTAGATCTTTAGAAAGATGGGGCAAAAAAGTGTACACTTCTCTTACTTTATCCATTAGGGCTTTAAACTGTCAGTTTCATATGCTGAAATACCAGCAATTTCTCTTGTCTGTTTTAAAACAAAAGCTTACTTCCATTTCTGCCTGTGCAAATGATAAGGAATTACATGACTTAATGCATGCCACTGAACAAGTTGGGAAGCATGGTTTACACTGTGGATTTGATGCCTTGGAGGCTTCTTGTAGGGCTGCTGCCTCCGGCACAGTTATTAGAAGGCATGCATGGTTAAAGGAACAAAATTTGCCAGAACAAGTAAAAGCTAAATTATTGGATGCTCCTGTTCAGCATAATGTTTTGTTTGGATCAAAAGCTGACGAGGTGATTAAAAAGATGGAGGACAAGGCAAAATCCATGCAAACAGTTAAAGATTTCTTACAAGTACAGCCACCCAGATTTAGCAGGAACTGGCCTACAAAAAATTGGTCCTTTCCCAATTCAGACAGGCCTCAGAGGGGTAGCTACAGATGCTCCCGAGGAAGGCCTCAAACACAAGCTTCTTATAGACCAAGACAGTGGACTGCTTCCACCCCTAGGGGAGGAGAGGACAGGTCACAAACTCATAGGAAACAGACTCAATAACTCCCTCTGTTGGGCTGCAGGAACTTCTTGCCTGGAAGCCCCTCTCGGAGGAAAACTCTCTCTTTTTCATTGAAATTGGACTCATATAACCCAAGACAAGTGGGTTCTGGATGTGGTTTCAAGAGGTTACAAATTCCATTTTCATACCCTGCCAAGGCCAAGCGGATGGCCAGACCTTCCAAAACATCAATGGACAGAGGCCTTAAACCAGGTGGAAGCTCTTTTGGCTATGAAAGCCATAGAACTAGTTCCACTTTCAGAGATGGGACAAGGTTTTTACTCAAGGCTTTTTCTAGTCCCCAGGAAGCAAAACTCATGGAGACCCATTCTGGATCTGTCAGTCTTGAACACCTTTCTAGAGATTCCAAAATTCAAGATGCTTACTCTACAGCAGCTGCTTCCAGTGCTGTCCAAAAATGCATGGATGGTAACATTGGATTTAAAGGAGGCATATTTACACATTCCCATCAGGCAGGATCGCAGAAAATACCTCAGGTTCAGGGCCGGATCGAGGCACTTTCAATTAGCTGCGCTGCCCTTTGGATTGTCTACTGCACCCAGGGTCTTCACCAAATGCCTGGCTCCAGTAGTAGCTTACTGCAGACTCAAGGGAATTCAAATCTACCCTTATCTGGACGACTGTCTTATTCAGGCAGACAGCAAGGCGGTTTTACTCCAGCAGCTACGGTTTGTTCAGGATCTCCTCAAGTTCCTGGGATTCACTGTAAACATAAAAAAGTCAAATTTGACACCCTCACAACAGATAATTTTTCTGGGCGCTTCTTTAAACACAACAACCCAGATGGCTTTTCTGACATATGAAGAACAGTTTCTGCTGGCTTCAACTTTCAAAACCTTGGCAACTTTAACTCAGCTATCTGCAAGGAGATTCCTGCAGGCTTTGGGTTACATGGCCTCCTGCATCCTTCTTGTACCATATGCAAGACTACACATGAGGAAAATACAGTGGTACCTAAAAAGTGTATGGTCTCAGCATTGCCACAGTTTAGACATACTGATCTCCATCCTGCCTTGTCTTCAAAAGGAATTCCTTTGGTGGTCCAAGGCATGTACTCTAAACAAAGGGAAACCCTTCTGTCTGCCTCCTACCACTCAGATCCTAACCACGGACGCCTCGGATTATGCTTGGAGAGCCCATTTTCAGGGCAAATGTCTGCAGGGCCTTTGGACAAAGGATCAGAAGCACCAGCATATCAATTTAAAGGAAATGTTAGCCATTCAGAAAGCTCTAATGGCCTTCAGGAATCTTCTACAACCAGGACAACTACTGATACGGACAGACAACACCACAGTTATGTGGTACATAAACAAGCAAGGGGGATCTCATTCCTACCCCCTTTGCAGACTAGCCATGGATCTATGGAACACAGCTCTAGCTTGCAATCTGGACCTTCAAGCTCAGTTTCTACCAGGGAAGCAAAACTTCCTGGAAGACAGTCTGAGCAGAAACCTTTCGGATCCATACGAATGGATGCTGGACACCGAAATATTCAGGATGATAACAGCAGTCTGGGGATGTCCTCACATAGACCTCTTTGCATCCCATCTCAATCATCAGCTACAGAATTTTTGCACCAGGACTTTCCACGAACAAGCTTGGAAAGTGGATGCACTATCTTTCAGTTGGAGAAACCTCTCGGGATATGCCTTTCCTCCTCTTCCTCTTCTTCCACGGGTTTTATTAAAGATCAAACAGGACAAGCCCAAGATGATAATCTTGTTGGCCCCAAATTGGCCTCGACAGTTTTGGTACCCCACTCTGAAAAACCTATGTCTGGAGCCCCCTTGGATCTTACCACAGACTCCGAACCTTCTGTCCCAACATCAGGGTCAGGTTCTACACTCCCATGTCAGCACTCTCAGCCTGGCGGCCTGGTTAATCCAGGGCCTTTGATTTCTTCTCCCCTACCCAAGCAGGTTATGGATGTCATTCTAGAAGCCAGACGTCCTAGCACTAGAAAATCTTATGCAGGAAAATGGAAAAGATTTTGTTCCTGGATGTAGGCTCAGGATTCTGATCCTCTTCTTCCGAACATTCCTTTAATTTTACTTTACTTGACAGATCTCTTACATAAGGGTCTCTCTTTCTCTTCCATTAAGATACATGCCTCTGCTATTTCCGCTCATTATAATACAGACCCTCCAATCTTTTCCCACCAGCTCATGAGACAGTTTCTCAGAGGAGCTAAGAACTTAAGACCACCTAGATCTCCTCCCATTCCTGCTTGGGATCTCAACTATGTTTTGGAAAAGCTCACCTTGCCTCCTTTTGAGCCTGCTGCATCTTCTGACATCAAGTTTTTATCTTGGAAAACATCCATCCTGTTAGCCCTGACCTCTGCCAGGAGAGTTTCAGAGTTACAAGCTCTTATGGCTGTGGAACCTTATATTATTTTTCATCAAGACAGGGTGTCTTTGAGGACTAATCCTACCTTCATGCCTAAGGTGGTTTCCAAAGTGGCTTTAAATCAAACTATCCACTTGCCAACTTTTTCCCCACTCCTCAAAATAAAGGGGAAAGGATCTTACATTCCTTGGATGTACACAGACAGCTACGTTTTTACCTGGACAGAACCAAGGACATCAGAAAATCAGAGCAATTGTTTTTCTTATGCTTCAAGTTCCCAAGGTAAAGCCATTTCAAAACAGACCATTTCTAAATGGATTGCTCATGGAATCAGATTTTGTTATTCACACCATGGAAAGCAAATCCCAGGGAGTATACGGACTCATTCCACCAGAGCTGCTGCCACTTCTGCTGCCTTCCTCAGGGGAGTTCCTACCAAAGACATTTTGGAAGCTGCAACTTGGAGTTCAGTGCATACTTTTTCAAAGCACTACAATCTGTCTCTCTACTCTAAGTCTAGGGCAGGCTTTGCCTCTGCAGTCTTGCAGGACCTTTTAGCCGCCCCTTCTACTTTATGACCACCTCCCTTTCATTCTGCTTTGGGATTCTACCCTACAGTCATGACTGCAACAGTGAAACACGATGAACATAGTACAGTTGTGTACACCTACCATAAATGTAGATGTTCAAGTGTCTTCACTGTTGCAGTCTGGGTTTCCCTCCCTCCTGTCCCCTCTTATTTTTACTTTTGTATGGTTCCTTTTTTCACCATTCTTCTGAGGTGTATTTGCAAAGGATATGGGACCTTTCTCATTTTGGGACTCCTGACATCTGGGGCAAGAAAAACTGGAGAACATGGCGTTGGCTGTCAGCTTTGTACTCCTGGCGCTCTGACGTCAGGGAGCATGGTTGAACAGCCGACACCGGACCCAGACTTTGGGATTCTGGCCGACCGAGGACTGCCTGCCGGCAGGGGAGAACCCTACAGTCATGACTGCAACAGTGAAGACACTCGAACATCTACATTTATGGTAGGTGTACACAACTGTACTTTCTACAAGGTTTTATTCTGAAGACTCTGGTATGGACCTGGTCTTTACTATGTTTGGAAGCAGTTTGTGATGTTTGATTGATCTGGGATAATGATAAACTCAGTTGTGGATAATGAAAGAATTGGGCAGAATTTTACGTGATTTTAGCTTATCTGGGAAAATTTGTTATAGGAGCATCTAATACTGAGTCGTTTTTGATCTGAAACCACTGGCAACAATCTTTGTGAGATTGAGATGTAGTGAACCTGGTTAGTCCCAACCTATGTTGAGATCACTCAGGAGAAGGAGCTTGCAATGCTTTGTGTGAAACAGTATTCTATTCAGGTTGACCCAAATGAGCTGTACAGAGGTGGAAGGAAGAATATCAATAGCAGTGATGCACATTTTTATTAGGTCACCAAATTGCATTTAGATAATAACCAGTTTGGGTCCTTGTCAGAGGAAGCAACACTTTTTGTTATAAGTCTATCAGGTGCAGGATCCTGCTACGTTTGTTTTCTGGCTTTTGGGAAAAAAAGATTGGTTAATGCTTTGGTTAAGGAAGATCTCGGAGACCACTTTTGGTATAATGGAAGGGTTGGTCCTCAGGCACACCCTGACTCTATGAAAAACTGTGGAAGGTCCTCTGTACATTAAGACCCACAATGCAGAAATCCATCTGGCCAGTGCTACTGCTAGCAGAACTGCTGTCTTCTGTGATAAGTGTTTGAGAGGGGACTCTGAAACCAGCTTGAATGATTCTAAAGTTAACTTTTCTACAATAAAATAAGGTCTCAAGATGATGGGACCATCTTAGTGGCTGGTAATGCAGGACCACTTTAAGCAGCTATTTCGAAAGCATGTGGCTTGCCAGAGGTGGATCAAGAGGAAGACATGCAATGGCAGAAACATGATGTTTTACCAAGAAGCAGGACAGTCCTGCAGCAATAAGCTGACAATATAGTATAGTGTCATAGGAAGCCTTGAAGAACTGGAATTCTTGGACTGCTTACGGCTTCAAGTAGATACTCTCCTCCACTTTGCAAAATATGTCTTTTCTGTTGGATTTCCTGGCCTCCTTCATAATGTTAAGTATATCCTCAAAACAGTAGTTCTTGAGAGAATGTCAAATCATCCATACTTCAAGTATGTGGCCCTGGAGGTTTGGGTATACCTACTCAAAACAGTTAAGTCCACTACTTGCAGCAGAGTACAAGAAAGTTCCTTTGTCAGCTGCAGTAGTAGGGGCAACCCATTTTACTTTAATCAGAAAGGAGCCAGGAAGACCAGTCTCATTTTTTACATCCTTACCTTCTGCAATACTGTTACTGGTAGAAGAGTTGTGGGGGAGAGTATGCATGAGAAATTCATTTCATATTTGGGTGAGAGGTTGGCGTAATGGTTAAGGTGTTTACCTTATGAACACAAGGTGCAGGGTTTGATTCTCACATGGGGTAATTGGCTAGGCTTAAAATGGCCCACAAGGGCAGTTAGCCTAGTACTAATCTATGAACCTATGAACCATTCTTCCCCCTCATTCTGCCAACCTTCAAGCCTCCTCAATTGGAATCAAGCCCATTCATTCCCTAGAGATGGAGAATCCCCCTTGTGTTTTATAGGGTGGCAGCTATCCAGACAGGCCATCATCCAGGTTGACATTGGGATGTTTGGTGCTCTTTCCAGCATCCCACCAGTGACGGCGTATCTTTATATGAATGGCTTAACCTCTCACCTTGGTTGGTGGCATGGGTACCTACATCACTGCAGTGCCCTTCTATACCCCTCTATCACTTTGCACATCCTCCTCCACTTGAACATCAAATGTGTTGTCACTCTCACATCATCTGCACACTTGCCCATACCCTTATGACTCCACCATTGCCCAGTAACAGTACATGATAATCAAGTTGAGTGAGACGAAATTATAAAACCATGTTCCAAGATCTCTGACTCCATAATCATTTTAGACTGGGGTATTGGGTATACTATACCCTGAGGGAGAGAAAGTTGCTAAATAAGGAGTACACTTTTTTGTATTTAAATTTTAACCCTTTTTCTGCTTTACAGGGGGTTAGTTCTTACTGTAACAAGAGTATCAGTGGGGGAAATCTGACAGTAATGCCCAGTTTGTATTTATCTACAGCTTAGTTAACTAAAAGCCCTCATTCCCAGTCTTGACATTTGAGTGGTATATGCAAAAAGGAGGGATTCCAGTACTGAGCCCTGAAGCACTCTAGTACTTTTAAGGTACTTACCTTGTTTGCAATGCCAGCACAGTGTACACTGTTAAATGCTGTATCCAGATCCAAATAAGCTGTGTAAACAAAGTGAAGTCCATCAACAGCCTGTTTGACCTTCCTGAAAAAGGTAACTAAACTGAGTAGGCAGGGTCCTCCTCTGACAAAGCCAAATTGATATGAGCCTACCTGATAAGTTTTTTTTCTTAAGATGCATTCCTTAGCAAAAAAAAAGAAAGAAAAAAAAGATAACATTCCAAGATTTCATAGCTTTGCAAATCAGACTAGTAAGTTTAATGGATCTACAGTTTTCTGGATCAGTGGTAGGGCTGCCTTTTTGTAGGGTTATCACCTCTGCAGTTTGCCATACTTCAGGGACAAATCCAGTAGCTAAGCTTAGGTTAAACAGTTTAAAGTGGGGCTCCACAAGAACATGTTTGCATTTCTTAGGCATTCATGTAAATTATCAGGCCCCATGGAAGTGTTTTTATTTATTTATTTATGTTTGCTTTACTCGGCACCTTCACTACATATTCTTTTGTAACATTAGGCAGTATAAGGGATTGATGTTTCAGGGCTAAAGTTTACAATAATTTTTCTGATAGTATGTTTGCCATCTCTACCAGTTCTGAGTGGTTGGTGCTATTTTGAATAAGTTCAGAACACTACTTGCTACTTCTTAGTTTCCTAATATAATTAAACAACAAATTATCCTTGGCTTCAGAAGCTAATTTAAGTCAATGACTTGCCTTACTAGTCTTTATAATTTTTTTTAGTTCCTGTTATTCTTAATGTAATCTTTAGTATTAGGAATTTTAAATTTATTGTATGTTTTAAGAAGTATTTTCTCTTGTTATAATTTTTTTAAGCTGATGGACCATCATGGTAGTTTATTAAACTTCATATTATATTTAGTTACTACAGAGATGTCCAAGTCATGGCACTTACCTATGTAACACTAGAACTTCTTTGTGTAAATAGCAGCTGTGCATTGTTATGTCTGATGATGTTACAACTGAATTTGAATAGATCATCATGGAGTTTGAGGAGATATGATCTTCTGAAATCCCTAAACTGAGAATTCTTGACTGTAGGGGGCTTAGATTTCAAAACACATAGTTATAAGTTTATGAACAGACTTAACCATTGATAGAATAACTAGAAGGGTGGCACATGTAGTGGCTATAT